>NW_028319563.1:0-62500 GCF_062004578.1 Staurois parvus
TGAAAAGAAGAATGAAAAGAAGAAGAAGAAGAATGAAAAGAAGAATGAAAAGAAGAAGAAGAAGAATGAAAAGAAGAAGAAGAAGAATGAAAAGAAGAATGAAAAGAAGAAGAAGAATGAAAAGAAGAAGAAGAAGAATGAAAAGAAGAAGAATGAAAAGAAGAAGAAGAAGAATGAAAAGAAGAAGAAGAATAAAAAGAAGAAGAAGAAGAATGAAAAGAAGAATGAAAAGAAGAAGAAGAAGAATGAAAAGAAGAAGAAGAATGAAAAGAAGAAGAAGAAGAATGAAAAGAAGAATGAAAAGAAGAAGAAGAAGAATGAAAAGAAGAAGAAGAAGAAGAATGAAAAGAAGAATGAAAAGAAGAAGAAGAAGAATGAAAAGAAGAATGAAAAGAAGAAGAAGAATGAAAAGAAGAAGAAGAAGAAGAATGAAAAGAAGAAGAAGAATGAAAAGAAGAATGAAAAGAAGAAGAAGAAAGAAAAGAAGAATGAAAAGAAGAAGAAGAATGAAAAGAAGAGAATGAAAAGAGAAGAATGAAAAGAAGAATGAAAAGAAGAAGAAGAAGAAGAATGAAAAGAAGAAGAAGAATGAAAAGAAGAATGAAAAGAAGAAGAAGAAGAAGAATGAAAAGAAGAAGAATGAAAAGAAGAAGAAGAATGAAAAGAAGAATGAAAAGAAGAAGAAGAAGAATGAAAAGAAGAATGAAAAGAAGAAGAATGAAAAGAAGAATGAAAAGAAGAAGAAGAAGAATGAAAAGAAGAAGAATGAAAAGAAGAAGAAGAAGAATGAAAAGAAGAAGAAAGAATGAAAAGAAGAAGAAGAAGAAGAATGAAAAGAAGAATGAAAAGAAGAAGAAGAATGAAAAGAAGAAGAAGAAGAATGAAAAGAAGTAGAAGAGGAAATGAAAAGAAGAAGAAGAAGAATGAAAAGAAGAAGAAGAAGAATGAAAAGAAGAATGAAAAGAAGAAGAAGAAGAATGAAAAGAAGAAGAAGAATGAAAAGAAGAAGAAGAATGAAAAGAAGAAGAAGAAGAATGAAAAGAAGAATGAAAAGAAGAAGAAGAATGAAAAGAAGAAGAAGAAAAATGAAAAGAAGAATGAAAAGAAGAAGAAGAAGAATGAAAAGAAGAAGAAGAAGAATGAAAAGAAGAATGAAAAGAAGAAGAAGAATGAAAAGAAGAAGAAGAATGAAAAGAAGAAGAATGAAAATAAGAAGAAGAATGAAAAGAAGAAGAAGAATAAAAAGAAGAAGAAGAAGAATGAAAAGAAGAATGAAAAGAAGAAGAAGAATGAAAAGAAGAAGAAGAAGAATGAAAAGAAGAAGAAGAAGAAGAAGAAGAATGAAAAGAAGAAGAAGAAGTAGAATGAAAAGAAGAATGAAAAGAAGAAGAAGAAGAATGAAAAGAAGAAGAAGAAGAAGAATGAAAAGAAGAAGAAGAATGAAAAGAAGAAGAAGAATGAAAAGAAGAATGAAAAGAAGAAGAAGAAGAATGAAAAGAAGAAAAAGAAGAATGAAAAGAAGAAGAAGAATGAAAAGAAGAAGAAGAATGGAAAGAAGAAGAAGAATGAAAAGAAGAAGAATGAAAAGAAGAATGAAAAGAAGAATGAAAAGAAGAAGAAGGAGAATGAAAAGAAGAATGAAAAGAAGAAGAATGAAAAGAAGAAGAATGAAAAGAAGAATGAAAAGAAGAAGAAGAAGAATGAAAAGAAGAAGAAGAAGAATGAAAAGAAGAATGAAAAGAAGAAGAAGAAGAATGAAAAGAAGAAGAAGAATGAAAAGAAGAAGAAGAATGAAAAGAAGAAGAAGAATGAAAGAAGAATGAAAAGAAGAAGAAGAAGAAGAATGAAAAGAAGAAGAAGAATGAAAAGAAGAAGAAGAAGAAGAATGAAAAGAAGAAGAATGAAAAGAAGAAGAAGAATGAAAGGAAGAATGAAAAGAAGAAGAAGAAGAATGAAAAGAAGAAGAAGAAGAATGAAAAGAAGAATGAAAAGAAGAAGAAGAATGAAAAGAAGAATGAAAAGAAGAAGAATGAAAAGAAGAAGAAGAAGAAGAATGAAAAGAAGAAGAAGAAGAATGAAAAGAAGAAGAAGAAGAATGAAAAGAAGAATGAAAAGAAGAAGAAGAATGAAAAGAAGAAGAAGAATGAAAAGAAGAAGTATTCCAGTACAGCAAAAAGTGTATCTGCAGAGAGCTCCGCTATTTCTGACAGTTCTCTGACAGTTCCTTCACATGTACAGCGGTTGAAACATTGTATCTATTTATTTCCAAATAAAAACATCTGTATCCTAAATGGAAATAAATAGATACAATGTTTCAACCGCTGTAAATGAACTGTCAGAGAACTGTCAGAAATAGCGGAGCTCTCTGCAGTGACACTTTTGCCGGCTGATCGGGAAAAATTCGATTCGTGCACCCGAAGTTGGCTAAACTTCGGATTCGATGCGAATCGAATTTTTCCCGATATACGAAACGAATTCCACTTCGCCAGGTTCGATTCGCTCATCTCTAAAAATGATAGAGTGAAACAGAATAGAATAGACTAGAATAGAGCAAAACAGAAGAGAATTGAATAGAAAGAGTGAAACAGAAGAGAATAGAATTCTAGAACTAGCTTGAATAACCCCCCCCCCGCCCCCCCGGACTGTAAAAATAAGTAAATAAATTAGGTAAAAAGAAATAACATAAAAGTGTAAAAACATTTTTGCAGAAATTAGATGTTTTTATATATATACTAATTTTCTGTTCTGAAGAAAAAGCTCTTTGTACCATTATGTCCCCGCTAGACTGATTCCCAATTGGGGGAGGTAGAGGGGGGCGATGTTCATTATAATCACTTTTCAGCAATGCAGTGAATAGAGCGGCAGGGTCTGCATCCCTCTAGAAGCTGTGAACATTTAGGGAGTATCCTGAGAAAAAGTGAAATTCATATTGTAGGAGATGCCTGAAATTCTACATATATCTTTGTACATTCTTTTGATAAACATCAGCAGATCACACCAGCAATCAATGACATTCCTGAGGGCATTCCGTACTCCTCCAACGCACAAAACTCCTCCAGGTTACTAGATCGCATTACATTTTGTTGCGCATTTTCAGAAAGTTACAAAAACTTCCAATTGGAATGATAAGGTGGAGTTTAATAATATCAAATTTTTGAAATGGCTTGAATAGCAATGTTTAATGCTCCATTATTTTTTATATGCTATATTTTTTCCCAATTTCTTTTTTTTGTATAAACATTCCTTTACAACAGAGCACTGATATATATTTTTTTACATGTTATATTATTATTTTCATATGCTTTAATATTTTTGTTTTTAGTCTTTGTTCTTTTTTTTATCATTTGTTTTATATTTTTTTTTTATTGTGTAGTCATTTTTTGTTTTGTTTTTTAAATCTGTGGCCTTTTTGTTTTTTATATTTTAATCTTTGGTTTTGTTTTTTTGGTTTATTTGTTTTTTGTGGTTTTTTTAATCTTTGGTCTTTTTGGGGTTTTTTTCTTTTTTTTTTTTGTCATTCATTCGATCATTATTTGCGTGCTGAGACTTTAAATTCGTAATTTTCCTATTTTTGTCTTGAATAGCCATTTTAAATGCTACATTATTTTTTATATGCTATATTTTTTCCCAATATTTTTTTATTTTTTTTTTAGAAACATTCCTTTGCAAAAGAGCACTGATATATATAAAAAAGAATAAAAAAAAAATAAAACAAACATACCAAAAAGACCAAAGAAAAAAAAAATATTACAGCATATGAAAAAAATAATATAGCATGTAAAAGTATATATATATATATATATATATATATATATATATATATATATATACTTTTACATGCTATATTATTTTTTTCATATGCTGTAATATTTTTTTTTTCTTTGGTCTTTTTGGTATGTTTGTTTTATTTTTTTTTATTCTTTTTTTTTTTTTTTTTTTTTTTAAATCTGTGGCCTTTTTGTTTTTTTATATTTTAATATTTGGGTTTTTTTTATTTGTTATTTTTTTTATTTTAATCTTTTTGGGTTTTTTTTCTTTTGTTTTATATAGTTACATAATTAGTCTGGCTGAAAAAAAGACAAAAGTCCATCCAGTTCAACCAAAGAAAAAAAAAAAAAAGTTATAATCCTACACCCACAGTTGATCCAGAAGAAGGCAAAAAACACAGCAAAGCACGATCCAATTTGCGCCTGCAGGGAAAAAATTTCTTCCTGATCCCCCGAGAGGCAATCAGATATTCCCTGGATATTATTTTTTAATCTTTGTTCTTTTGGGGTTTTTGTTTTTGTTTTTTCAGTCTTTGGTCCTTTTTTTGGTTTGTTTGTTAATCTTTTGTCTTTTTTTGGGGGGGGAGGTTAATCTTTGGTCTTTTTTTGTTTATTTGCTTGTTTTTGATATTTTTTCATCTTTGGGGTTTTTTTTTTTCATTTTTGTTCTTTTTTTTTCTTTTTTTCAGTCTTTGGTTGTTCTCAAGGCCTCAGTTGGTATAAATCGCTCATGAGGATCACAGAAGCTCCTTCCATCTATCCTGGATCTGTTTTGTCTCAAGAAATATTACCCTCCCCACCCTTATTAGCCCCATTATTTTAAATTTTTCACAGAAAAGTTGAAACCAAAACAGACAGCAAAAAAAAAGAAAGTAAGACAATTAAAAAGTGATATTATATTTATTTGTATATTATCACTTTTTAATTGTCTTACTTTTTTTTTGATCACACGTGCAAAAAAAAAAGGAAAAAAAACACAAAAGAGCACTAAATGAAAAAAGTAACTAAATTACTCTAAATAACCCCCCCACTACCCAAAACAAAAAAATAATACCTTCTAAAAAAGTTTTTGTCTTCACCTACACTTTAGTATTCCAAAATGAATTGCTGGCTAAATGAATTATTTGTATAATATCACTTTTTAGTTGTCTTACCTTCTTTTTTGACCACATGCAAAAAAAAGGGGGAAAAAAAAGAAAGTAAGACAATTAAAAAGTGATATTATATTTATTTGTATATTATCACTTTTTAGTTGTCTTACTTTCTTTTTTGATCACATGTGCAAAAAAAAAAAAAAAAGCAAAAACACAAAAGAGCACTAAAAAAATAACTAAATTACCCTAAATAACCCCCCCCCCCCAAAAAAAAATGAATACCTTCTAAAAAAAAGTTTTGTCTTCACCTACACTTTAATATTCCAAAATGAATTGCTGGCTAAATTAATTATTTGTATAATATCATTTTTTATTGTCTTACTTTTTTTTTTTTGATCACGTGCAAAATAAAAGGGAAAAAAAACACAAAAGAGCACTAAATGAAAAAAATAACTAAATTACCCTAAATACCCCCCCCCCCCCAAAAAAAAAAATACCTTCTAAAAAAAAGTTTTTTTCTTGAGCTACACTTATATATCACAATGTGAATTGCTGGCTGTGAGAAGTCGGCGGTCCCTTACCTGTCCCTATGCAGAGAGCGGCCAGGAGAAGGATGCTGGTCTGTGCTGCCATTGTGAGCTGGAGGAGACTTGTGACACCCCCAAGGCTTTGTGCTTTTATATATCCATCTCCATCCTGACCTCCCCAACACGAATGCTGCTTTTTGCATAGATGGCATTTACACAAAATTTTTGCATAGTTGACAGTTTGCCTAAAGCACTTTCTTTTATTCACACGATACTCAATGTTAAAAAGAAACAATATATGTATATAATAATAATATAGTAATAAATAATATAATATTAATATTAACAATAAATAAATAATAAATATAATATATAATAATATATAATAATAATAAAACTATAATAATAATAATATAATAATAATATTAAATAAATAATAAATATAATATATAATAATAATAATAATAATAATAATAAATAATAAATATAATATATAATAATAATAATAATATATAATAATACTATAATAATAATATTAACAATAAATAAATAATAAATATAATATATAATAATATATAATAATAATAATAATAATAATAATAAAACTATAATAATAATATAATAATAATAAATAAATAATAAATATAATATATAATAATATATAATAATAATAATACTAATAAAACTATAATAATAATAATATAATAATAATAATAATAAATAAATAATAAATTTAATATATAATATAATAATAATAATAATAAATAATAAATATAATATATAATAATAATAATAATATATAATAATACTATAATAATAATAACAATAAATAAATAAATAATAAAAAATATAATATATAATAATAATATATAATAATATAATAATAATAAAAAAGAATAAACAATAAATATAATAATAATAATAATAATAATAATAATAATAAATAAATAAAAAAATAATAAATATAATATATAATAATAATAATAATATAATAATAATAAAAAAATAAATATAATATATAATAAAAATATATAATAATATAATAATAAATTAATAATAACTATAATATATAATAATATAATAATAAATTAATAATAACTATAATATATAATAATATACTCCACTGCTGTGGAGTTGGTGAGAGGAGAAGGCAGGAGCGAGTGGAGGAATATCTTTGATCTTGTGGTGGAAAGGAATCTTGGAGGTCTTAAAGGGGGTTTAGGAGCCCAAAATAATCCTAAAAGGCGCAACACTCACCAACATCTGGTGAGTGCGGTTGATGTTGTTTTTCTCACTGGTGGATGGTGGAAGCAGGGGCGGACTGACAACTCATGGGGCCCCCGGGCAATAGGGGATCATGGGGCCCCTGTGTCCTTGCCCAAACTCAAAAAAGCCTATGAATAAGGTACCAGGGGCATCTCATAGGGCCCCCTACTGACCCCAGGCCCTCGGGCAGTGCCCGAGTTTCCAAATGGTCAGTCCGCCCCTGGGTGTGAACCCGGGGTAAGGCAGGTGTTCTTTATTGATCAATTCCCCTTTTTTGTTTTCCTTTTTTGTTTCCTTCTCTGACACAATGTTTTTATATGCTTTGCAACATTGTAATTAGTAGGTGTATCTTTGGGATCCAGGAATGCTGATTAAGGCTCGGTTCACACCTATGCAGGTTGCTTTTGATCCGTTTCTGCAGTGCTTTTTGCGGTGCGTTTTGTGTTTTTGTCGCGTTTTATGGGATTTTTTCCTTTTTTTATATTTTTCTTGTTGCTAGGCAGATTTTAAATGCAAAACACATCAAAAACACATCAAAAACTCAGCAAAAACGCAATACATGCTTTTCTGCAGCATTCCCATTGCAGTCTATAGACCCCAAAATGCAACATTTTGCATTCAAGAAAGTCCCTGACCCCTTCCAAAAACCACACCGGGGTGAAAACATGGAGATGTGAACCTGTCCCACAGGACATCATGTTAAATGAAAGCTACTGCGTTTCTGCAAAACGCAAAACACTGCAGAAATCGCTTAGGTGTGAATCCGGGGTAAGGTAGGTGTTCTTTATTGATCAATTCCCCTTTTTTGTTTTCCTTTTTTGTTTCCTTCTTTGACACAATGTTTTTATATGTTTTGCAACATTGTAATTAGTAGGCGTGTCTTTGAGACTCGGGAATGCTGACTGAGCGCGGGTTCACACTGATGCGGAATTGGCAGCGTTTTCTGTGCGACTTCCGCATCGCATCAGAGTCTCACCCCGTTCATGCAAACTGCTGCAAGTGTGTATGTTAAGTTAACAACACCCCGCAATCGGTCTACAAAACGCGGTGCGATGTGCAGAATCGGATCACATAGGTGTGAATACCCGTGCGATCTGATTCTAGTGCGGACCAAAAAAGGCTATTGCGACTTTTTGGTGCGGGTGCGGTGCGAATAGAGCCATACAAAATGTACACCTCCAATCGCACCGCACACAAATTGCATGTGATTGGCAGAGGAATGTGGTGCAGTTCCTGTATGAATCACATGCGATGTACCGCACACACATATACAGTTGTATTCAAAATACTAGCAGTCAGACATCACTAACCGGATCAATCACTGTTTTTGGTGGAAATGATATCTCTACATGGCAAATAATTTCCTAGCAGGTGTAGTAGAGTCATAGAAATCCAACAGACCCGACAGTCATGACATGCATGCTGCTGATTCTGTGTCATTGAATCACTCATTGAAAGGGGCGTGTTCACAATAATAGCCGTGTGGAGTTCTATTAGTGAGGTCATTCATTCTTAGATAAACAGGTGGCAGTTATTGCCCTTATTTAAGGAAGGAAGGCAGCAAATGTTGGACATGCCGGTTACAGTGCATTTCTCTCTGAAATTCTGAGGAAAATGGGTCGTTCCAGACATTGTTCAGAAGAACAACGTGCCTTGATTAAAAAGTTGATTGGAGAGGGGAAAACATATAAAGAAGTGCAGAAAATGATCGGCTGCTCAGCTAAAATGATGGCAAATGCTTTAAAATGGCAACCAAAACCTGAAAGATGTGGAGGAAAGCGAAAAACTACCATTGGAATGGATAGAAGAATAGCCAAAATGGGGCGGACTCAGCCAACAATCAGCTCCAGGAAGATGAAAGAAGGTGTGACGTTCCCTGTGAGGACTCAGCCAACAATCAGCTCCAGGAAGATGAAAGAAGGTGTGACGTTCCCTGTGAGGACTGTTACAATTAGAAGACGCCGATGTGAAGCCAAGCTATCTGCAAGAAGTCCCCGCAAAGTCCCACTGTTGGGAAAAAGACATGTGCTGAAGAGGTTACAATCTGCCAAAGAGCACATTGACTGGCCTAAAGAGAAATGGTGCAACATTTTGTGGACTGATGAAAGTAAGATTGTTCTTTTTGGGTCTAGTGGGCGGAGACAGTTTGTCAGATGACCCCCAAACACTGAATTCAAGCCACAGTACACTGTGAAGACCGTGAAGCATGGTGGTGCAAGCATCATGATATGGGGATGTTTCTCATACTACGGTGTTGGGCCTATTTATCGCATACCAGGGATCATGGATCAGTTTGAATCCATCAGAATACTTGAAGAGGTCATGCTGCCTTATGCTGAAGAGGAAATGCCCTTGAAATGGGTGTTCCAACAAGACAACGACCCCAAACACACCAGTAAACGGGCAACATCTTGGTTCCAGACCAACAAGATGGACGTTATGGAGTGGCCAGCCCAATCCCCGGATCTTCATCCAATAGAACACTTGTGGGGTGACATAAAAAATGCTGTTTCTGAGGCAAAACCAAGAAATAGAGAAGAACTGTGGAATGTGGTCCAATCATCCTGGGCTGGAATACCTGATCACAGGGGCCAGAAGTTGGTGGACTCCATGCAACACAGATGTACAGCAGTTCTCAGAAACAGTGCGACTACAACCAAATATTCATGAAGTCATTCAAAGGAAAGCAAAATCTTCAAACATTTCTCAGTTTATATAGTGAATGTTTGAGTTTGTAAAGAAGAATACAAACACGGCCATTTTTTTGAACCGTCTAATATTCACTTTTCTGCCATTTTTTTAGAGGAACAACACAAATTTGATGTATTTTTCTTCATGTTTTGAGGTGGAATAGAATGTGTCGTGTTCCCAATGCATTTGTGTTGATGATTTTTTTACCATTGATGGTAACGTCAGCTGATCGAACTAGCGATGTTTTTTGTTTTTTTAAATCGGCCAATTTTCGACCCATCTATGGCCTGCATAAGTGGACCTAATTAGCCCCTTCTTCCCTTTTTTGCTATTTTTATTTAACATTTATTTCATTAATGCATCAAAAATACATCAAAGCATTTTGCTTTTTTTTCCTTTTTTTTAATGTTTTTGATGCACTTTTTTATCTTTTATTTTCCACTTTTTTGTTTCCTTGTTTGACACAATATTTATATATGCTTTGCAACATTGTAATTAGTAGGCGTATCTTTGGGATCCGGGAATGCTGATTAAGGCTCGGTTCACTTTTGATCCGTTTCTGCAGTGCTTTTTGCGGTGCGTTTTGTGTTTTTGTCGCGTTTTGCATTTTGCAGGGTTTTTTCTTTTTTTTATATATTTCTTGTTGCTAGGCAGATTTTAAACGCAAAACACATCAAAAACACATAAAAAACGCAGCAAAAACACAATACATGCTTTTCTGCAGCATTCCCATTGAAGATTTTTTTACCATTGGTGGTAACGTCGGCCGATCGAACGACCGATGTTTTGTTTTTTTTTAAATCAGCCAATTTTTGACCCGTCTATGGCCTGCATAAGCGGACCTAATTAGTCCCTTCTTCCCTTTCTTGCTTTCCCTTGTTTCTTTTTTGCTATTTTTATTTAACATTTATTTCCAAACTTTTTAAAATGTGTGTTTGTTTCATTTGTGTTGCATGAAGCTAAATAAAAAATACACAAAATAAAAAAAATAATAATTTGTCAAAAACCTTACCATGCACTAGGGTAGAAATATTATTTTAGGGTTATTATAAACAGAACCAAATCGCAGAATAAAACATGCCCCCTTTTTTTTTTTTTTTTTTTTTTTTTTGTAATTTAATATTTTTATTACTTACAAAATACCTGATCACGTCAGACAAGTTATCACACAGAATTCTGAAGTCCAAAATGTCAAATATAATACTGTAAAGAGGATCGTCAGCCTTGTGAATCACAACGAACAGGAGCAACTAAATTACAAGTGATGACATCTCGTAGTAATGGCGCTACCCCCAGGCCTTGGCGTAACGCCCGATTCATGTACAGCCACTCAAGAGGTAGTAAAGAAGCAAGAGAGAGAGAAGGGAGGAGAAAAAAAAGATGGAGGGACTGCATTGGAAATCAAACTATTTTTGCAAAATAATATTGACCAAGGAGAGCCTTGTGATATTGCCCGGGGGCCCCATGAGTTGTCAGTCCGCCCGTGCCTGGGGTTAATGCCGTGATTACGAGCTGTCAAGACTTCTGATTTTTGTTGTTCCTATTTGTTGTGATTCACAAGGCTGACGAGCTTCTTTATGCTAATATACAGTATCTCCCAGAAGTGAGTCCCCCCCCCCCCCTCCCCCTCACATTTGTGTCAATATTTGATTCTATCTTTTCATGTGACAACACTGAAGAAATGACACTTTGCTACAATGTGACGTAGTCAGTGTACAGCTTGTATAACATGGAAATTTGCTGTCCCCTCAAAATAACTCAACACACCGCCAGGGGTGAATTGACTATTTGGAAACTGGGGCACTGCCCAAGGGCCCGGGGTCAGTAGGGGACCTTTTTCATAGGGTTTTTGAGTTTTGGCAAGTACACAGGGGCCCCATGATCCCCTATTGCCCGGGGGCCCCATGAGTTGTCAGTCTGCCCCTGCACACCGCCATTAATGTCTAAACTGCTGGCAACAAAAGTGAGTCCACCCCTAAGTGACAAGGTCCAAACTGGGCCCAAAGTGTCAATATTTTGTGTGGCCGCCATTATTTTGCAGCACTGCCTTAACCCTCTTGGGCATGGAGGTCACCAGAGCTTCACAGGTTGCCCCTGGAGTCCTCTTCCACTCCTCCATGACGTCATCACGGAGCTGGTGGATGATAGAGACCTTGTGCTCCTCCACCTTCCGTCTTCCACTCCTCCATGACGACACCACGGAGCTGGTGGATGTTAGAGACCTTGCGCTCCTCCACCTTCCATTTGAGGATGCCCCACAGATGCTCAATAGGGTTCAGGTCTGGAGACATGCTTGGCCAGTCCATCACCTTTACCATCAGCTTCTTTAGCAAGGCAGTGGTGGTCTTGGAGGTGTGTTTGGGGTCGTTATGTTGGAATACTGCCCTGTGGCCCAGTCTCCGAAGGGAGGGGATCATACTCTGCTTCAGTATGTCACAGTACATGTTGGCATTCATGGTTCCCTCAATGAACTGTAACCCCCCAGTGCCGGCAGCACTCATGCAGCCCCAGACCATGACACCCACCACCATGGGGCCCCAGACCATGACACTCCCACCACCATGCAGCCCCAGACCATGACACTCCCACCACCATGGGGCCCCAGACCATGACACTCCCACCACCATGGGGCCCCAGACCATGACACTCCCACCACCATGCTTGACTGTAGGCAAGACACACTTGTCTTTGTACTCCTCACCTGGTTGCCGCCACACACGCCTGACACCATCTGAACCCAATCAGTTGATGTTGGTGTCATCAGACCACAGGAGACGGTTCCAGTAATCCATGTCCTTAGTCTGCTTGTCTTCAGCAAACTGTTTGCGGGATTTCTTGGTCATCATCTTTAGAAGAGGCTTCCTTCCGGGATGACAGCCATGCAGACCAATGTGATGCAGTGTGCGGCGTATGGTCTGAGCACTGACAGGCTGACCCCCCCACCCCTTCACCCTCTGCAGCAATGGTGGCAGCACTCATACGTCTGTTTCCCAAAGACAACCTCTGGATATGACGCTGAGCACGTGCACTCAACTTCTTTGGAAGACCATGGCGAGGCCTGTTCTGAGGGGAACCTGTCCTGTTACACCGCTGTATGGTCTTGGCCACAGTGCTGCAGCTCAGTTTCGGGGTCTTGGCAATCCTCTTATAGCCTCGGACATCTTTATGTAGAGCCACAATTCTTTTTTTCAGATCCTCAGAGAGCTCTTTGCCATGAGGTGCCATGTTGAACTTCCAGTGACCAGTATGAGAGAGTGAGAGCGATGACACCAAATGTAACCCCCCCCCCCCGCTCCCCATTCACACCTGAGACCTTCTAACACTAACGAGTCACGACTCCGGGGAGGGAAAATGGCTAACTGGGCCCAATTTGGACCTTGTCACTTAGGGGTGGAGTCACTTTTGTTGCCAGCGGTTTAGACATTAATGGCGGTGTGTTGAGTTATTTTGAGGGGACAGCAAATTTCCATGTTATACAAGCTGTACACTGACTATGTCACATTGTAGCACAGTGTCATTTCTTCAGTGTTGTCACATGAAAAGAGAGAATCAAATATTGACACAAATGTGAGGGGGGAGGCTAACTTCTGGGAGATACTGTATATATATATATATATATATATAGATTGTATACAGTCCGGGGAGGGGGGACTCACTTCTGGGGGATACTGTATATATATATATATATATATAGATTGTATACAGTCCGGGGGACGGGGGACTCACTTCTCAGAGATACTTTATATTGGTAAAAAGAAGCTTGTCAGCCTTGTGAATCACAATGAATAGGAACAACAAAAATTAGAAGTTATGACAGCTCGTAATCACGGCATTAACCCCAGGCCTGGGTGGGGGCGATCTAATACAGGAGGTGTGTTACTGGCCAGGCCACAAAAAATAAAACTAATGCAGACTCCATATCTAATGATCGGTAAGCTGCAATATATTACATTTCTGGTTTTGGGTTAATTGCTGCTTACCCTAAGTGGCCCTAATTAGCCCCTTCATCCTTTTCTTGCTTTACCTTTATTTATTTTTTTAACATTTATTTCCAAACTCTTTAAAACGTGTGTTTGTTTTATTTGTGTTGCATGAAGCTAAATAAAAAATACACAAAATAAAAAAATAAATTTTTTTTTCAAAAACCTTACCATGCACTGTGGCAGAAATATTATTTTAGGGTTATTATAAACAGAACCAAATCACAGAATAAAACATGCCCCTTTTTTTGTAATTTAATATTTTTATTAAATTTCATATGAACTTACAGAAATACCTGATCACGTCAGACAAGTTATCACACAGAATTCCAAAGTCCAAAATGTCAAATATATTATTGTAAAGAGGCTCATCAGCCTTGTGAATCACAACGAACAGGAGCGGCTAAATTACAAGTTATGACAGCTCGTAGTAATGGCGCTATCCCCAGGCCTTGGCGTAAGGCCCGATTCATGTATAAGAATAGTACAGGTACTCAAGAGATAGTAAAGAAGAGAGAGAGAGAAGGGAGGAGAAAAAAAAGAGGGAGGGACCGCATTGTAAATCAAACTATTTTTGCAAGATAATATTGACCAAAGAGAGCCTTGTGATATCCAGTGGGGATGGAAAGTTTGGGCACCCCAGCTAAAAAATTGTATTAATGTGCATAAAGAAGCCAAGGAAAGATGGAAAAATCTCCAAAAGGCATCAAATTACAGATTAGACATTCTTATAATATGTCAACAAAAGTTAGATTTTATTTCCATCATTTACACTTTCAACATAACAGACAACAAAAAAATGGCGTCTGCAAAAGTTTGGGCCCCCTGCAGAGTTAATATCTTGTACTGCCCCCTTTGGCAAGTATCACAGCTTGTAAACGCTTTTTGTAGCCAGCCAAGAGTCTTTCAGTTCTTGTTTGAGGTATCTTTGCCCATTCTTCCTTACAAAAGTCTTCCAGTTCTTTGAGATTTCTGGGCTGTCTGTCACGCACGGCTCTTTTAAGGTCTATCCATAGATTTTCAATGATGTTGAGGTCAGGAGATTGTGAAGGCCATGGCAAAACCTTCAGTTTACGCCTCTTGATGTAATCCCCCGTGGATTTCGAGGTGTGTTTAGGATCACTATCCATTTGTAGAAGCCATCCTCTCTTTAACTTCAGCTTTTTCACAGATGGCATCAAGTTACCATCCAAAATTTGCTGAAATTTTATTGAATCCATTTTTCCTTCTACTCGTGAGATGTTCCCTGTGCCACTGGCTGCAACACAACCCCAAAGCATGATTGGTCCAACCCCATGCCTAACAGTTGGACAGAGGTTCTGTTCATTAAATTCTGTGCCCCTTCTTCTCCAAACGTACCTTTGCTCATTCCGGCCAAAAAGTTCAATTTTAACCTCATTGGTCCACAGAACTTGTTTCCAAAATGCATCAGGCTTGTCTATATGTTCATTTGCAAAGTTCAAACGATGATTTTTGTGGTGAGGACATAGAAGAGGTTTTCTTCTGATGACTCTTCCATGAAGACCATATTTGTACAAGTATCTCTTTATAGTGGAATAGTGACCACAACTCCAGTGTCTGCCAGATCTTTCTGGAGGGATCGTGCAGTCAAACGTGGGTTTTGAATTGTTTTTCTCACAATCCTGCGAGCTGTTCTGTCTGATATTTGTCTTGGTCTTCCAGATCTTGCTTTAACTTCCACTGTTCCTGATGACTACCATTTCTTAAATACATTCCGAACAGAGGATATTGACATCTGAAAACGCTTTGCTATCTTCTTATAGCCTTCTCCAGCTTTGTGAGCGTCAACTATTTTCAGTTTCAGTTTTCTAGACAACTGCTTAGTAGAACCCATGGTGCTGATTGTTGGGGCAAGGTCAGATGAGTCTGGGCATTTAAAACCTTTGAGATTGACATCACCTGGTCTTCCCAGAAGATGATTGAGAACAATCCATGACACTGGCAGGTCTCAGCTTGGCAAAGGGGGCAGTGTATGCTATAAATTCTGCAGGGTGCCCAAATTTTTGCAGATGCCATTTTTTTGTTTTCTGTTATTTTGAAAGTGTAAATGATGGAAATAAAATCTAACTTTTGTTGACATATTATAAGAATGTCTAATCTGTAATTTGATGCCTTTTGGAGATTTTTCCATCTTTCCTTGGCTTCTTTATGCACATTAATACACATTTTTAGCTGGGGTGCCCAAACTTTCGATCCCCACTGTACAGTATGCTTTACTTCAACGTCCTAAGTAGTGACAGGAGCTCCCCTCCTGCAGACCCCCACAAACATTGGGCCAGAGTTGTGGGGACGAGGCCTTTGCTCTCAGTAACACACTCAAATAAGTGTAATCCACTGACCGCAAAGGGTATGGATTTTGGGGTGATCCCACAATGTTTTAGATTTTTTTTGTGCATGGAGTTCCATATTAAAATTCATACCAGACACTTATCTAGAAATTTTGGGTGGGGACTCCACTTTTTTTTGTGATTGGTTGTTATGGTGCTCCATAAGCTAGGAGGCAAGTTGTCTCTGGTGCTCTAGCAACCAGAGATGCTTGCGCCCGCATAGTGGGAACCTGCAGCCAGAGATTTGCTTCAGGGGGGCAAGTAAACACCCCACTTAATTAGCTCGTCACTTGAACTGTGAAAAAAAATAGTTTGTACTAACGTGTTACCCCTCCCTAATAAGGAGTGTGCAGGTGTTGAAGCTAAATGATTTAATAAAAAGTAGAGGTTCAGTACACCACAGGGGCGGACTGACCATTTGGAAACTTGGGCACTGCGCGAGGGCCCGGGGTCAGTAGGGGGCCCCATGAGATGCCCCTGGTACCTTTTTCATAGGATTTTTTGAGTTTGGGCAAGTACACAGGGGCCCCATGATCCCCTATTGCCCGGGGGCCCCATGAGTTGTCAGTCCGCCCCTGGTACACCATTGCTGTAAATTGTGACATGGCAGTAATGTATTCAGGCAGGCCTGTAACATTTAACACACTTGTCAGGTGTCAGGCTCGCATACCAGTAGCTATAGCAGTAGAGAGGTCAACGGGAAGAGAACATGGGCAGGTCACCCTGATGTATGACGGGGGCTCATCCAAGGGTCTAACCGTTATTCACCAGAGCTCCTGATGGTGGAGATGGGTTTTTCTGCATGTTAGTACCAGGTCATGATCCTCAGGATTGCCCCTCCAGAAGGTGAGTAAGACGGGATCCAGTAGCAGATATAGCAGGTAGGGATCAAGCAGAAGTCAGTAACCAAGCCTAAGATCGTTAACGAGTGGTAGTGAAGATATGGATGACAGCAGGAGGGACAAGAGCGAGATATTGGCTTGAGACAGAACACAGCAAACCGGAAGTGCAAAGGTATGGCTTTAATAGAAAATTCAAGGGATGAGGAAAGGGTTCAAGGTTCAAGAAGAACAAGGCAAGGTTGTCTTAAAAGATCGGGCAGGAAGCTCATCAAGAGGAGACATTGCCTAACACAGCAGAGGTTGCAGGTTCAGACTCAGGTTCTAATACTCTTCTTTACATCTGTCCATTCCGGTGCACTGTGTTTGTGCACACATGTTAACGTGCGGTGCGTGAAGGCAAGTATTGTGCCAGTGAAAATGAATGACACCTCAATGTACTAACGTGTGCATTGTTCATTGCGTGACACAGCACACCATAATTGATGGGTAATGGGTTCATAACCTTGAGATGCTGTGTGTGCCTTCCTGTTCTGGTTACCCTTGCCCCCCTGGTGTCACAAGGGTATCACTGAGATAGACAGTGAGCAATGAAAGTCTGCTAGAAGTCCTAACCCTTCACCACTCCATCCAAAACCAAAAATACATTTGTCAGTTTTGAAGTTCCATTGATGGTACGTTACTGCAATGCAAAGGTCTGAAGCTGGCCAAAATCTGAATTGGAATCATGTCGTGAGACAACCAAATGCGTACAGTGGAAGACTATACACCTTTGGGTGAGGTGAGGACCCCCCAACTGGGTAATGTTGATGCCCAATCTCATATATGAATGCTGGGTAGGTGATTCTTTTGTTTGTCATGAAACAACCAAATGCTTACAGTGGAATATTATACACCTTTGGGTGAGGTGAGGACCCCCCAACTGGGTAATGTTGATGCCCAATCTCATATATGAATGCTGGGTAGGTGATTCTTTTGTTTGTCATGAAACAACCAAATGCTTACAGTGGAATATTATACACCTTTGGGTGAGGTGAGGACCCCCCAACTGGGTAATGTTGATGTCCAATCTCATATGGATGCTGGGTAGGTGATTCCCTTGGTTGTCATGAAACAACCAAATGCTTACAGTGGAATATTATACACCTTTGGGTGAGGTGAGGACCCCCCAACTGGGTAATGTTGATGTCCAATCTCATATGGATGCTAGGTAGGTGATTCCCTTGGTTGTCATGAAACAACCAAATGCTTACAGTGGAAGACTATACACCTTTGGGTGAGGTGAGGACCCCCCAACTGGGTAATGTTGATGTCCAATCTCATATGGATGCTGGGTAGGTGATTCCCTTGGTTGTCATGAAACAACCAAAGGCTTACCGTGGAAGACTATACACCTTTGGGTGAGGTGAGGACCCCCCAACTGGGTAATGTTGATGTCCAATCTCATATGGATGCTAGGTAGGTGATTCCTTTGGTTGTCATGAAACAACCAAAGGCTTAAAATGGAAGTCTATACACCTTTGGGTGAGGTGAGGACCCCCCAACTGGGTAATGTTGATGTTCAATCTCATATATGAATGCTGGGTAGGTGATTCCCTTGGTTGTCATGAAACAACCAAATGCTTACAGTGGAAGACTATACACCTTTGGGTGAGGTGAGGACACCCCAACTGGGTAATGTTGATGTCCAATCTCATATGGATGCTAGGTAGGCGATTCCTTTGGTTGTCATGAAACAACCAAAGGCTTACAATGGAAGTCTGTGTGTCTTTGGTTGAGGGGAGGCCCCCCATTCAGGTAAAGTTGATGCCCCTTCTCTTTTATGAATGCTGGGTAGATAACTCCTTTGGCTGTTTTGTACTCTCTTCAAGGAAACCCTGCATCTGAGCTCTACCAAACTCCATCTCCATCACGAGGTGATCTCACCCTCTTTGTGTATGTAGTTATTTATTCCTACTGAAAACATGTTTGTGGTAAACTGAAACATGACAACAGCAACGGTTTCACTTGTTATGGAGATCAGCAAATCCTTTATCTCCAGACAGCAAGGAGTTAACATTGAACTCATGTCATTGTTGTGTTGGACTGAATGGCAAGATCTCAGAATTTAGCTGCCCGCACAGTAACAGGTCACTTTTCAAGAGAAGCTTTTCAGCACCGGAGATAGTGAGCAATAAAGTCTTCTATAGGTTCTAACCCTTCAGCACACCATCTAAAACCAATAATAAAATTGTCTGGAGTTGGGCTTCAAGGGACAGCGTTTTCTGTGTCAGTTTTGGAGATTTGTTGAAAATCTCAATTTTTAGACAGGTTTCCAGCATTTGCGTCAGGTAATGCAAATTACATTGTACATTAACATGGCATGTTACACGTAACGGAACCGGACCCCGACTGCACTAGGGTATTTCTGTTAGACTCCCGCTTCCCTGTCTGAACACAGATCCATGGACACCACCGCTGACCACACAAGACTACAAGACACCAGTCTGTATAAACATGGAACTCTTTATTTGAAACTCGAACTGGCTTTTTATACACTCAGGGGACAAATCCCCCCTCCCTGCATAATGACACAGGGCGGGGCAATCTACACTTAGCAACAAGAGACACACACCAACAGACAGTCCCATCAGGAGGGCTGCTGGAAACACCCCCCACCAAGCCAATACACAAACACATACATCCCATAATAGTTTTTTCCCAAGCAGGACACACAATAGAACAATGGGACCACATGGCAGTAAACTATGAACAACCCCCCACACCAATATTAAAGCATTTCACCCTGTACCCCTAACAAGCACAGGGTGACTTACAAATAATAGAGATATGGGGAGCTGAGACAGGGGTCTCCCCACCCCTCCAAAGTGAGCTGTGTTCCATGGGCCCTCCACCCAAAGTGACTCCTGTCACATTACACATTAGTGCATGTTGCCTAAAGATAGCCCATCCATTTTCAGCAGGCTGCAGGCTCATCTTAGCCCACCCAAAACCACACCTAACTCTTTTTTGGCAACATTCTACATGGCAATAGAAGGTAGTGAATCACTGTGTACTGGGGCAGGCTGCAACACAAGAGCATTGCTTTAGTGCCTTGACATGCCATTCACAGCAACATGTCCATAGTATGTTACCGCAGGGCAAAGGTCTGAAGCTGGTCTTAGTTGAAGTTCTAAATTGGAATCCTGTTGTGAAAAACCAAAGGCTTACATTGAAAGACTATGCACCTTTTGGTTGAGGTGAGGCCCCCCCAGTCTGGTAAAGCTGATGCCCCATCTCTTATATAGATGCTGGGTAGGTGATTCCCTTGGTTGTCATGAGACAACCAAAGGCTTACAATGGAAGAATATGTGGCTTTGGGTGAGGGGAGGCCCCCATTCAAGTAACGTTGATTCCCCTTCTTTTATATAGATGTTGGGTAGATGATTCCCTCTGGTAGTTTTCTTCAAGGCACCTGAGCTCCATCAAACTCCACCTCCAATCACAGAGTGATCTCACCCTCATTATGTATGTTGCTATTCATTCCTCAGGAAGACGTGTTTGTGGCAAACTACAACATACATGTTTTAACAAAAGAAACCGTTCCACTTGTTATGGAGATGGGAGAGTCCTTCGGCCCAACACGGAGAGGAGATAGCATTGAACTTATGTCAACTTTAGCATGGTTGCCTTGGGCTGATCTCAGGTTGCCGAGTTTACCTTCACACTTAGTAACAGAGGCTTTTCAGGACTGGAGTCTGGAGAATAATGTGAGGTGTGGAGGGCAGAGTCTGAGGATTCTTCACAGTCATTAGAAGAGCTTAGTAACCAGACTCCTAATAGCCTCCAACAAAGGAGTTTCTGTGGGTTTCCCAGAGGCCAGCGGCTGACAATGGCTCAATATTGGTGGCCTGAAAGTCAACCTGGGATTACCTAACACATCGAAACAAAAATAAACTCTAATGATGCATGGAGTGGGAAAGTACAGGAACTGCTGTAAGCCGGCCGCTGTGGTCCATTGTTTTATTTGGCTGCAGATGGAGTGAATTTAATATTACAATGTAGCTTGAATTCCAACACTAATGTATTGGGCGGCACAGTGGCTTCGTGGTTAGCACATCTGCCTTGCAGTAAATGGGTCATAGGTTCCATTCCTGACCATGGTGCCTCCTGCGTGGAGTTTGCATGTTCTCCCTGTGCTTGCGGGGGTTTCCTCTGGATACTCCGGTTTCCTCCCACACTCCAAAGACATGCTGGTAAGTTAATTGGATCCTGTCTAAATTGTCCCTAGTATGTGTATGTATGAATGTGAGTTAGGGACCTTAGATTGTACGCCCCTTGAGGGTTAGGGACTGATGTGAATGTACAATATATATGTAAAGTGCTGCGTAAATTGACAGCGCTATATAAGTACCTGAAATAAATAAATAATGGGGGCCATAGACAGGTCGAAAATCGGCCAACTTTTCGTCCAAAAAAAAATTGGCCAATTTTCGCACTGTTAGTGGGTTAATTGGTCGGCTGTTTTTCTGGCTTTTTGCACATTTTTTTGTTGGTCAAGTTGGAAAATTCGCAGCCGATTTTGACGATCGGACGATTTTCCCAGCAATGATGGGCAAATCGGCCAATCGTTTTACCGATAAAAAATCTGTGCATGAGCTGTGACCAGGGGTGGACTGACCATTTGGAAACTCGGGCACTGCCCGAGGGCCCGGGGTCAGTAGGGGGCCCCATGAGATGCCCCTGGTACCTTTTTCATAGGCTTTTTTGAGTTTGGGCAAGGACACAGGGGCCCCATGATCCCCTATTGCCCGAGGGCCCCATGAGTTGTCAGTCTGCCCCTGGCTGTGACCTGCAAGAAGAAGAAGAAGAAAAATAAAAAGAAGGAAAAGAAGAAGAATTCCAGTCCGCTATTATATTTTATATGAAAAGTCTTGCGGTTGCAACAATGTATCTATTTGTATCCGAATAAAAACATCTGTATCTGAAATGGATACAAATGGATGGAAATGGATACAAATGGATGGAAATGGATACATTGTTGCAACCGCAAGACTTTCATGTAAAATATAATAGCGGAGCTCTCTGCAGGGACAGAAGTAATTATGGAGTTAAATGCCGGCCAGAGATGGCACGAAAATCGGCTGTTTTTTTACCATTGCTGGTAATGTCGGCCGATCAAACGACCGATTTTTCAATTTTTTTTTAAAAATGGTTGGTTTTCTACCCGTCTATGGCCTACATAAAGCCGGCCATACACGGGTTGAAATTCCGAAAGAATTTTCTTTCCAAAATCTTTTCTAAGAATTTTCGTTCAAATTTCACACCATTATCGGGTCACAGAAACTTCCAATTTTCGCGTGACCATCGAATTTGAGTGATCAGCCATGTTGGAAATTTTTTGAAAAACAAACGAATATTGAATCAATGATGGGAGAATCGTGCAAGAAATATAAAGCTGTGACCTGAAAAGAAAAGAAAATTCTTGGCCACAAAAATTATTTTCTGTAGCAACATGAGAAGTTGAAGGTTTGGTTGGTTGAATTTCAAAATCAATGGTGGCGCCATCGCATTAAAAAATGTACGAAATTTCCGATTTTCTAAAGAAAATTTGTTCAGAATTCGACCCGTGTATGGCCTGCATTAGGCCGGCCATACACTATACAATTTTCTTACAATTTTCTGTTCAATTTCTGCCCAATTTCCTTTAGATATGCCTTCCACTGTGTAGTGCAAGGGCCCCTCCTAATTGGATACAACTGAAAGTGTTGTTAGGTTTGACCTCATATTATGTAGTTTTTGGTAAATCTACAGCAAAAATCTCCAGAAAATTGTATAATGTATGGCCAGCCTTATGCAGGCCATAGATGGGGAGAAAACTGGCTGATTTTTCTTTAAAAAAATGAAAAATTGGTCGTTCAATCGGCCGACATTACCAGGCACAGTAAAAAAAAATTGGCCGATTTTCATCCCATCTACAGCCAGCAAAAAGTGTCTCTGCAGAGAGCTCTGTTATTTCTTTGACAGTTCATTGACATTTATAGCGGCTGCAACAATGTATCTATTTGTATCCATTTCGGATACAGATGGTTTTATTCGGAAACAAATAGATACATTGTTGCAGCCGCTATAAATGTCAATGAACTGTCAAAGAAATAGCGGAGCTCACTGCAGGGACACTTTATGCCGGACTGGAATTCTTCCTCTTCTTCATCATCCTCTTCTTCTTCTTCCTCTTCCTCTTCTTCTTTTTTTCTTCTTCTTCTTCTTCATCCTCTTCTTCTTCTTCTTCCTCTTCTTCATCCTCTTCTTCTTCTTCATCTTCTTCCTCTTCTTCTTCTTCCTCCTCTTCTTCTTCTTCCTCTTCTTCTTCTTCTTCTTCATCCTCTTCTTCTTCTTCCTCTTCCTCTTCTTCTTCTTTTTCTTCTTCTTTACTTCTTCATCCTCTTCTTCTTCTTCATCTTCTTCCTCCTCTTCTTCTTCCTCTTCCTCTTGCTCTTCTTCTTCTTCTTCCTCTTCATCTTTATCCTCTTCTTCTTCATCTTCTTCATCTTCTTCCTCCTCTTCCTCTTCTTCTTCATCCTCTTCTTCTTCATCTTCATCTTCCTCTTCTTCCTCTTCATCCTCTTCTTCTTCATCCTCTTCATCTTCTTCTTCCTCTTCTTCTTCTTCCTCTTCATCCTCTTCTTTTTCTCCTTCTTCCTCTTCTTCTTCTGCTTCTTCTTCTTCATCCTCTTCTTCTTCTTCCTCTTCTTCTTCTTCTTCCTTATCCTCTTCTTCCTCTTCTTCTTCATCCTCTTCTTCTTCCTTTTCCTCTTCTTCCTCTTCTTCTTCATCCTCTTCTTCTTCCTTTTCCTCTTCTTCATCCTCTTCTTCTTTTTCTTCTTCTTTTTGTCTTCCTCTTGCAGGTCACGGCTCATATGCAGATTTTTTATCAGTAAAAAGATCGGCCGATTTGCCCATCATTGGCGCGAAAATCGGCCGATTGGCAAAATCAGCCAGTCTTTTTCCAACTTTACCGATAAAAAAAAATCTGCCAAAAAAATGAAAAACAGTTGACCTAATAACCCACTAACGATCCGAAAATTATAATGTATGACCAGCCTAATGCAGGCCATAGATGGGTCAAAAATCGGCTGATTTTTCAGCCGAAAATAAAATCGGCCGATTTTTGACCCATCTATTGCCTGCATTAGGCTGCTCATACATTATACAATTTTCTTGAGATTTTTGGTTTAGACTTACCAAAAACCATATAATATGAGGTCAAACCTAACAACATTTTCAATTGTATCCAATTAGGCGGGCCCTTGCACTACATAGTTGTAGGTAAAGGATATTGGGCAGAAATTGAACAGAAAATTGTATACTGTAGGGCCAGCCTTGTGCAGGCCATAGACGAGTCGAAAAATGGCTGATTTTCGCACCGTTAGTGGGTTAATTGGTCGGCCGTTTTTCGCGATTTTGGCACTTTTTTTTATCAGTAAAGTTGGAAAAAAATCAGCCGATTTTGCAGATCTGCCAATTTTTGTGGCAATGATGGGCAAATTGGCCAGTCTTTTTACAGATAAAAAAATCTGCGCATGAGCCGTGACCTGCAAAAAGAGAAAAAGAAAAAGAAGAAGAAGAAAAGAAGAAGTAGAAGAACAATATGAAAAAGAAGAAAATGAAAAAGAACAAGAACAAGAAAGAGAAGAAAAAGAAGAAAAATTCCAGTCCGCTATTATATTTTATATGAAAAGTCTTGCGGTTGCAACAATGTATCCATTTGTATCCGAATAAAAACACCTGTATCTGAAATGGATACAAATGGATACAAATAGATACATTGTTGCAACTGCAAGACTTTTCATATAAAATATAATAGCGGAGCTCTCTGCAGAGACAGAAGTAATTAAATGCCGGCCGTAGACGGGATGAAAATCGTCCGATTTTTAAATTTTTTTTACCTTTGGTGGTAACTAGAGATGAGCGAATCGAACCTGGCGAAGTGGAATTCGTTTCGAATATCAGGAAAAATTCGATTCGCATCGAATCCGAATTTTAGCAAACTTCGGGTGCACGAATCAAATTTTTCCCGATCAGCCGGCAAAAGTGTCACTGCAGAGAGCTCCGCTATTTCTGACAGTTCTGACAGTTCATTTACAGCGGTTGAAACATTGTATCTATTTGTTTCCATTTAGGATACAGATGTTTTTATTCGGAAATAAATAGATACAATGTTTCAACCGCTGTAAATGTGAAGGAACTGTCAGAGAACTGTCAGAAATAGTGGAGCTCTCTGCAGATACACTTTTTGCTGTACTGGAATTCTTCTTCTTTTCATTCTTCTTCTTCTTTTCATTCTTCTTCTTCTTCTTTTCATTCTTCTTTTCATTCTTCTTCTTCTTCTTTTCATTCTTCTTTTCATTCTTCTTCTTCTTTTCATTCTTCTTCTTCTTCTTTTCATTCTTCTTCTTCTTCTTTTCATTCTTCTTTTCATTCTTCTTCTTCTTCTTTTCATTCTTCTTCTTCTTTTCATTCTTTTTCTTCTTCTTTTCATTCTTCTTTTCATTCATCTTCTTCTTTTCATTCTTCTTCTTCTTCTTTTCATTCTTCTTTTCATTCTTCTTCTTCTTCTTTTCATTCTTCTTCTTCTTCTTTTTATTCTTCTTCTTTTTATTCTTCTTTTCATTCTTCTTCTTCTTCTTCTTTTCATTCTTCTTTTCATTCTTCTTCTTCTTCTTTTCATTCTTCTTTTCATTCTTCTCCTTCTTCTTTTCATTCTTCTTCTTCTTTTCATTCTTCTTCTTCTTCTTTTCATTCTTCTTTTCATTCTTCTCATTCTTCTTTTCATTCTTCTTCTCCTTCTTTTCATTCTTCTTCTTCTTCTTTTCATTCTTCTTCTTCTTTTCATTCTTCTTCTTCCTCTTCTTTTCATTCTTCTTTTCATTCTTCTTCTTCTTCTTTTCATTCTTCTTCTTCTTCTTTTCATTCTTCTTCTTCTTCTTCTTTTCATTCTTCTTTTCATTCTTCTTCTTCTTTTCATTCTTCTTCTGCTTCTTTTCATTCTTCTTTTCATTCTTCTTCTTCTTCTTTTCATTCTTCTTCTTCTTCTTCTTTTCATTCTTCTCCTTCTTCTTTTCATTCTTCTTCTTCTTCTTTTCATTCTTCTTTTCATTCTTCTTCTTCTTCTTTTCATTCTTCTTCTTTTCATTCTTCTTCTTCTTCTTTTCATTCTTCTTCTTTTCATTCTTCTTCTTCTTCTTTTCATTCTTCTTCTTCTTTTCATTCTTCTTTTCATTCTTCTTCTTCTTCTTTTCATTCTTCTCCTTCTTCTTTTCATTCTTCTTCTTCTTTTCATTCTTCTTTTCATTCTTCTTCTTCTTTTCATTCTTCTTCTTCTTCTTTTCATTCTTCTTCTTTTCATTCTTCTTTTCATTCTTATCATTCTTCTTTTCATTCTTCTTCTCATTCTTCTTTTCATTCTTCTTCTTCTTTTCATTCTTCTTTTCATTCTTCTTCTTCTTCTTCGTCGTGCCCCGTGACTGCCCAAATGAGTGAAGTGTGCGGTGATTCTAAGATGGACGGCACTCATCTGCATGTCATACTGACTGACAGTATTATTTCTCTTCCCCAGCAGACTCCAAGGGCATTTAAATTAAAGGTACAGTGTTCTGCACTAATATAAAGGCTCTCTGAAGCCTAGAAACCCTTTTAATAAGTTAAATTCGCGGCGAATAAATTCGCATCGAATCGAATTTCTCCCGCAAATTCGGCGAATCAGCCGAATCGAATTTTTGAATAATTCGCTCATCTCTAGTGGTAACGTCGGCCTATTGAACGACCGATTTTTTGTTTTTTTGTTTTTTTTTAAAAACGGCCGGTTTTCGACCCGTCTATGGCCTGCATTAGGCTGGCCATACACTATACAATTTTCTTACAATTTTACAAATTTCTGCCCAATTTCTTTTAGATTTATGTTCAACTATGTAGTGCAAGGGCCCCTCCTAATTGGATACAATTGAATGTATTGTTTAGGTTTGACCTCATATTATATATATATATATATTTTTTTTTTTTAACAAAAAAACAAAAAATCGGTCGTTCAATAGGCCGACGTTACCACCAACGGTAAAAAAAATCAGCTGATTTTCATCCTGTCTACAGCCGGCATTTAATTACTTCTGTCCTGCAGAGAGCTCCGCTATTATATTTGACATGAAAAAGTCTTGCGGTTGCAACAATGTATCCATTTGTATCCATTTGTATCCATTTCCATCCATTTGTATCCATTTCCATCCATTTGTATCCATTTCGGATACAGATGGTTTTATTCGGATACAAATGGATACAAATGGATGGAAATGGATACAAATCGATGGAAATTTATACAAATGGATACAAATAGATACATTGTTGCAACTGCAAGACTTTTCATATAAAGTATAATAGCGGACTGGAATTCTTCTTCCTCCTCCTTCTCCTCCGATTTTTTTTTTTACAACTTTACCAATAAAAAAAAATGTTTCAAAATCCAGAAAAACGGCAGAACAATTAACCCATTAACGGTGCAAAAAATGGCCGATTTTTTTTTTTTTTCATCCGAAAAATCTGCTGACTTTCGACCCTGAATAACCTGATACAATTGCAAGTGCTGTCTAGGTTTACCTCAAATTATATGTTTTTTGGTAAATCTAAAGCAAAAAGCTCAAGAAAATTGTATAATGTATGGCCAGCCTAATGCCCCGTACACAGGATAAGAAAATCGTACGAAACATTTTGCGGACCCACTGATCGAACGATTTTCTCTTTGTTGATGAGCGGGATGTTTTAACCGATAATAATATTGTGAACGAAAAAATCCGGTTGAACAACAGTGAAAAATGTTGTCGTTTTGCATACGAACGAGCGATTTTCTATGCGGCGGTATGACGGTCGTACAAAAAAAATCTATCAAGCGCGATCACGCAGGAGCGGAAACAGAAGATGACGCGGATGTTTATGTCCGAGGAATCTTCATCAACACGAACGAAAAATCCAAATGTTAAAAGTCGATCGGCCGAATCAGATGATGAAACCCGAATTCTGCAGATTATATTTTATGTATCACTATTTATGTATATAGGTCATGTAATAAACGATATTATACTCATTGCTGGTCATCGTTGTGTATATCGATCGTTCTGGCCGGAAGGGCGTGGCTACAAGGTCACACGCACAACGCATCACTTCCGCTTGTACGGAAGACGTCAACACTACGTATTGCCCGACGAACGATTTCTTTAGATTGGTTAATGTGGGCCACGATTTCGACCAACGAACGCCTCTCGGTCGTCGGATGACCGATCGGTTGATTTTCTAACCTTAGAACAAGATGGAGACACATAAGGGTGTATTTAAAAAAAAATTGTACTGAAATTCTCCAAGTGAAAGCGCTTGTATTGTATATTCACCACTTCAGCTCCAGGAGGTTTTACCCTCTTCATGACCGCGCCATTTTTTGCTACACCACACTGCCCTACTTTAACTGGTAATTGCACGGTCGTGCCGCGCTGTACCCAATCAAAATTGATATAATTTTTTTTGCACAAATAGAGCTTTCTTTTGGTGATTTGCGATATTTTTTGCGATATAAACGAGAAAAGACCAACATTTTTGGAAATAAAAACAAGATTTTTACATTTTTGCTATAAAACATATCCAATAAAAAAATTTTAAAATCAAATTTCTTCATAAATTTTGGCCAAAATGTATTCTGCTCCATATCTTTGGTAAAAAAAAAAAGTGTATATTGATTGGTTTGTGTGAAAGTAATACCGCCCACCAACTATAGTAGGAAAACGTTGTTTTATACTACTAATGGCAGTGATCAGCAACTTGTAATGGGAGTGCGGAAGGCAATCTGACACTAACTGACAGTGACATCACCAGTAAGAGCTTTCTTTACAGTAAGAGCTGTGAGAATGTGGAATAGACTCCCTCCAGAGTTGGTTGTGGCCAGCTCAGTGGATTGCTGTAGGAAAGTCCTGGATTCTTTCTTGGATACACAGAATATAACTGGATATAACATTTATAGGGAAAGTTGATCCAGGGAATATCCGATTGCCTCTCGGGGGATCAGGAAGGAATTTCTTCCCTGCAGGAGCAAATTGGATCGTATTTGCTGGTTTCATTTGCCTTCCTCTGGATCAACTGTGGGTGTAGGATTATAACTTTTTTTTTTCCTATGGTTGAACTGGATGGACTTTTTTCAGCCAGACTAACTATGTAACTATGTAAAACAAAAGAAAAAAAAACAAAAAGTATAAAAAGATAAAAAACAAACAAACAAAAAAAACCCCAAATATTAAAATATAAAATGGTTGAACTAGATGGACTTTTGTCTTTTTTTCAGCCAGACTAACTATGTAACCAGTGACATTAATACCAGTGGTGTATTTAGGCTAGGCAACACAAAAACTGCCCCCCCCCCATGGAGAGATTCTGACACCAACCAGCACCCCCTCCCAAACAAAGAGAGCCAGACATTGACCAGCAACACCCCAGCCCCCACCTGTGATGCCTTCCATTACCACCAGGGGTGGACTGACAACTCATGGGGCCCCCGGGCAATAGGGGATCATGGGGCCCCTGTGTCCTTGCCCAAACTCAAAAAAGCCTATGAAAAAGGTACCAGGGGCATCTCATGGGGCCCCCTACTGACCCCGGGCCCTCGGGCAGTGCCTGAGTTTCCAAATGGTCAGTCCGCCCCTGATTACCACCTTCCCCCATACACTGGGAACCCCCCCCCGACCCTACGAAAGAGGAGACACTCACCTTCACAGCTCCAGACATCCCCGGGAACAGGAGTCAGGCTCTGTATACACCACCAAGCAGCCCGCAGCCTCTCTCAGATCCCACCTGGTTCCCATGCTGCGTGTGTTCCTTCTTCATCCCTTCTTTTGGGGAACAGCATTGCCCCCCTGAAAAATGCCCCCCTAGGCAAATGCCTTCTTTGCCTTGTGGTAAATACACCCCTGATTAATACAGTCATCAGTGATACACTGTTACTGTACTAATGACCAGGGGCGGACTGACAACTCATGGGGCCCCCAGGCAATAGGGGATCATGGGGCCCCTGTGTCCTTGCCCAAACTCAAAAAAGCCTATGAAAAAGGTACCAGGGGCATCTCATGGGGCCCCCTACTGACCATGGGGCCCTAGGGCAGTACCCGAGTTTCCAAATGGTCAGTCCACCCCTGCTAATGACAATGACTGGGAAGGGGTTAACATCTAGGGCGATCAAGGGGTTAAACATGTGTGTATTGTGTGCTGCTTTTACTAAATGATCTCTGACAGATTTCTCCCTCTGTACAGAGCTCTGTGTTGTTTACCAACACAGAGCTCTTCTGGGCTGTGATTGGACATCGCTGGTTCCAGCTGTGAATCATTGGCTGAGACTTTCTGATAGGCTCCCACTGTGCACAATCGCAGCGGGTACTAGCGGGGGGCATGCCCCGAACCCAGTAGTAAGCAGCGGCGTACCCTAATGTTGCTTTGCCTACAGCGGCCCTCTGTCCGCAGTGCTTGGGATACGAAAAAAAAAACCGCATACTTACCTAAGACTGGGAGCCGAGCGATCAAAGATCGCTGTCAATGACTGTCAATCACTTGCTCTCTGCTCTGCCTCTCCAGCGCTCACTGGATCGCTGGGCTGTGCAAGGGGGAGGTAACGGCTGGCTGACACGCTGAGAGGCTGAGTCAGCTGCCAATCTGGGTGGATCCTGACATTAAAGTTGGAATCTCTCCAGAGCCTACCTCGGCTCAGTGGTGTCAGAACTAAGTGCACTCCCATGACTCACAGGAGAAGTAGGACCAAAAGTACTTCTCCTTTAATTATGTGCGAATGGGACAAAAATGAATGTTTTTAGGATGTTTTGTGTGCTGGTCGAATGTTTTTCATTGATTTAAAACAGAAAATACTGTGTTTGGCCACTAGAACAGCGGTTCTCAACCTGTGGGTCGCGACCCCTTTGGGGGTCGAACAACCCTTTCACAGGGGTCTCCTAAGACCATCGTAAAACACACATTTCCGATGGTCTTAGAAACCGAGACACCGCTCCCCTATCAGTCTCCAGGTGGGTCCGCCCACATGCAGATACGTCCACATTTCCCTGGACCGCGATGTGTGCGGGGGAAGACATGCCGCCCCTGTCATCTGGCCACATCCCCGGGATCACTCAACAGCTCCGCCTCCTCGCCAGTGATTGGCCGCCGGAACTGTAGCTCAGGAAAGGCACACTGGCGGTGGAGCTTGGAGAGGAGGAGCCGAGCAGCAGCGTGAAGAGCAAAGAAGATCGAGCGAGGGAGCGGCCGGAGAAGGAAGACAGCTGACAGGCAAATGTCTGTAGCGTGCAGATTGTGCTGCTGCAGCCAGGTATGCTGGCTGTAGATGGGAGAGGGAGGGAGCGAGCCCAGGCTGGAGCAGGAGTCAGCAAGGTAAGTATCATTGGTGTCAGTGGGAGGAATAGTGCCCCACCATTGGTGTCACTAATACCAATGATGGGGCACTATTCCTCCCACTGACACCAATGATGGGGCACTATTTCCTTCCCCCCCCCACTGACACCAACGATGGGGAACTATTCCTCCCCACACTGACACCAACGATGGGGCACTATCCCCTCCCACTAACACCAATGATGGGGCACAATTCCCCCCACGCTAGTATCAATGATGGGGCACTATCCCCCCCCCGAATGACACCAATGATGGGGCACTATTCCTCCCACTGACACCAATGATGGGGCACTATTCCTCCCACTGATACCAATGATGGGGCACTATTCCTCCCACTGACACCAATGATGGGGCACTATTCCTCCCACTGACACCAATGATGGGGCACTATTCCTCCCACTGACACCAATGATGGGGCACGGTTACTCCCACTGACACCATTGATGGGGCACTATTCCTCCCACTGACACCAATGATGGGACAGTATTCCTCCCACTGACACCAATGATGGGACACTATTCCCCCCACTGACACCAATGATGGGGCACTATTCCTCCCACTGACACCAATGATGGGGCACTATTCCTCCCGCTGACACCAATGATGGGGCACTATTCCTCCCGCTGACACCAATGATGGGACACTATTCCTCCCGCTGACACCAATGATGGGGCACTATTCCTCCCACTGACACCAATGATGGGGCACTATTCCTCCCACTGACACCAATGATGGGGCACTATTCCTCCCGCTGACACCAATGATGGGGCACTATTCCTCCCGCTGACACCAATGATGGGGCACTATTCTTCCCGCTGACACCAATGATGGGGCACTATTCCTCCCACTGACACCAATGATGGGGCACTATTCCTCTCACTGGCACTATTCCTCCCACTAATACCAACGATGAGACACTATTCCTCCCGCTGACACCAATGATGGGGCGCTATTCCTCCCGCTGATACCAATGATGGGGCGCTATTCCTCCCACTGATACCAATTATGGGGCACTATTCCTCCCACTGACACCATGATGGGGCACTATTCCTCCCACTGATACCAATGATGGGACACTATTCCTCCCACTGACACCAATGATGGGGCACTATTCCTCCCACTGACACCAATGATGGGACACTATTCCTCACACTGACACCAATGATGGGGCACTATTCCTCCCACTGATACCAATGATGGGACACTATTCCTCCCACTGACACCAATGATGGGGCACTATTCCTCCCACTGACACCAATGATGGGGCACTATTCCTCCCACTGACACCAATGATGGGGCACTATTCCTCCCACTGATACCAATGATGGGGCACTATTCCTCCCACTGACAGCAATGATGGGGCACTATTCCTCCCACTGACACCAATGATGGGGCACTATTCCTCCCACTGACACCAATGATGGGGCACTATTCCTCCCACTGACACCAATGATGGGGCACTATTCCTCCCACTGACACCAATGATGGGGCACTATTCCTCCCACTGACACCAATGATGGGGCACTATTCCTCCCACTGACACCAATGATGGGGCACTATTCCTCCCACTGACACCAATGATGGGGCACTATTCCTCCCACTGACACCAATGATGGGGCACTATTCCTCCCACTGACACCAATGATGGGGCACTATTCCTCCCACTGACACCAATGATGGGGCACTATTCCTCCCACTGACACCAATGATGGGACACTATTCCTCCCACTGACACCAATGATGGGGCACTATTCCTCCCACTGACACCAATGATGGGACACTATTCCTCCCACTGATACCAATGATGGGGCACTATTCCTCCCACTGACACCAATGATGGGGCACTATTCCTCCCACTGACACCAATGATGGGGCACTATTCCTCCCACTGACACCAATGATGGGACACTATTCCTCCCACTGATACCAATGATGGGGCACTATTCCTCCCACTGACACCAATGATGGGGCACTATTCCTCCCACTGACACCAATGATGGGACACTATTCCTCCCACTGATACCAATGACGGGGCACTATTCCTCCCACTGACACCAATGATGGGGCACTATTCCTCCCACTGATACCAATGACGTGGCACTATTCCCCCCACTGCAAAATTACAGTTATGAAGTAGCAACGAAAATAATTTTCTGGTTGGGGGTCACCACAACATGAGGAACTGTATTAAGGGGTCGCGGCATTAGGAAGGTTCTGCTCTAGAAGGTGCTGAGTATTAGAGGACATTCCTATGATGCTTAGGCTCCATCTAGTGGCCAAATATGCTAAAACATTGGTCCAGCACAGGAGATGCTGACAAAAATGTTTTTCTTCCGCCCCCTTCCCACAGAAAAATAGGAACAGGAGCTTCACTGGGTGAAAATCAGGGCGTTTGTGCAGCGGGAATGCGGGGAACACAGTCGCAGCACCTCCAACCCTGAATGTATGTAATGGCAAGGGATGCTGGGGTGTGCTGGAGGGTCTATTGATGCTGGCTGCTAGGGGATCTGTTGTTGCGGGGGGGTCTATTGTGCTGAGGAGGTCTATTGATGCTGGCAAAGTATCTATTATTGCTGGGGGGGGTCAACTGTTGAGAGTGGATTCTACTATTGTGGATTGCTGGAGGATCTATTGATACTGAGAAGGGAGGGGGGGTATTTTTCCTGCAAAAAAATACAAAAGCAAGTGAGAAGGGAGAAGAAGGGGAAGAGAAGATTTATGGAAGATGGAAGAGATTCAGTTTATAACATATAACGTAAATGGGTTGAACTCCCCTGGGAAAAGATTTAGATTGTTTAAAGAATTACATCATAGAGCAGCCTCAGTAGTATTCCTACAGGAGACACATCTTGAGATAGAATCGAACGTTAGGCTGAGATCCAGAAATCACCCAACATGGTATTATGCTGATTCCCCGGTTAAGAGAGCGAAGGGTGTTGCAATAGGTATGGCAAAGAATACTAGGTTTGAGCTGGACGATAGAATGACAGACCCAGAGGGGAGATTCTTGTTCTTAAAGGGAAAACTACAGGAGATCGAATGTACATTGGCCAATATTTATTGTCCTAATAAAAGTCCAGAGATATATCTGAAAAAAGTGCTGAGGAAGTTGACGGACTTTAAAAAAGGCTGTTTGATTCTCGCAGGGGATTTTAATTTTTGTATGGATCCACAAAAAGATGCTACCTCCCATGCACAGAGAGAAGGAAGTAGGGCTCTGAAACTCTTGAAGAAAGAACTACATATAAGCCAATTAGTAGACGCCTGGAGAATTACACACATGCAAGATAGAGATTATACCTTTTTTTCAAACATGCATAAGAGGTATTCAAGATTAGACCACATATTAATAGAACATCAATTAATCGACCACCTAGTTCAAATTGAAATAGAGACAATCTCTTTATCGGATCATGCCCCAGTCAGAATGAAATTGGAATGGGGGAAGGGGAAAACAAGAGGGCTGGGATGGAAACTTAATGAGACACTATTAGTAGATAACGAAATAGCCCAGAAAATAGGGGAAGAGATTGAACGGTATTTCCAGGAAAATGAGACAGGTGATGTGTCCATAGCTACAGTGTGGGAATCTCATAAGGCATACATAAGAGGAATATTGATAGCGATTGGGGCAAGAAAGAAAAAAGAAAGAAGAGAGAAAATGAGCAGACTCTTAGAAGAAATAAGTAAGCTAGAACAACAACACAAGAATAGAATAATAAAAGAAATAGAGTTGAAGTTAAAAAAAAAGAAAGAAGAATTGGAAGGTGTAATAGAAGAGGAGAGGAGAAAAGCATATAATAGGGTTTTGAGTGAGAGATATAGATGGGGAGAAAGACCGGGAAAATACTTGATGAGGGCCCTAAGGAAAAAGAAAAATAGAAATTATATAGAAAAAATAAAAGACGCTAAGGGGAACCTGAAACACTCAAATAGAGAAATCACCAAAGTTTTTATGGAATATTATAGAGATCTGTATAATATAAATCCCCTGCGGGAATCTGAAAATATAGAAAGTGAGAAGAACCATAAGAGAAAGAAATATATAGAGAAGGCTGGGTTACTAAAATTAAGCGAAGTCCAAATGAACTCCCTGGATGCAGATATCTCACAAGAGGAAATAAAATTAGCTCTGAAGGGTACAGTGTCTGGGAAAAGTCCAGGTCCAGATGGTTATACTGTGAGATATTATAAAAAATATAGTGAAATCTTAGTACCAAAACTTAGAAAATATATGAATGCATTAGGTGGAGAGATGGAAGTAAGAAAAGAATCGCTACAAGCTCAAATGGTGCTTATCCAAAAAGAGGGAAAAGATGCTACACAGTGTTCGAACTATAGACCTATCTCATTATTAAACACTGACACTAAGCTATACGCAAAGGTCTTGGCAAATAGATTGAAAGAGCTAATGCCGGAATGGATACATCAGGACCAGGTGGGCTTCGTTCCCGGGAGGGAGGGTAGAGATAATGGGCTACGATCATTGATGCTGATCCAAAAAAGTAAAAAGGGAAAAGAACCGGTGATTCTACTCTCTATAGACGCTGAAAAAGCGTTTGATAGAGTGAATTGGAGATTCATGATGGATACGTTGGAAGTCATGGGAATTGGGCCCAAGATGAGAGAGTGGATAGGAAAGTTGTATAGATACCCCTCTGCAGTTGTTGTGGTGAACGGGGAGAGGTCAGAACCCATTGAGATGTCAAACGGTACAAGACAGGGATGTCCACTGTCCCCATTGTTGTATGTTGTATTACTGGAACCACTTCTGTCAACAATACGGCTAAATAGAGATATAAAGGGAATTCAGATAGGGGACACGGAACATAAAGTCGCCGCTTTTGCTGACGACTTGCTGTTCTACGTGAGAAACCCCAGGATGACACTGCCAAACCTAATGAAGCTATTGAAGGAGTATGGAGAATTGTCAAATTTAAAGATAAATCCAACAAAAACGGAGATTCTAAATATAAATATTTCAAAAAATGAAAAAGAAAAAATACAAAAGGAATTTCCCTTTAAATGGAAAGATAGAGATATAAAATACTTAGGAGTAAATCTCACAGCTTCATATAAACACCTTTACAAATTAAACTATATTTCACTGATTAATGAGATTAGAGAGGAGCTAAAAATATTGCAAGAGGGAACCCCGACATTGATAGGTCGTATTAACCTAGTAAAAATGATAATAGTACCAAAAATCATGTATAGATATCAAATGATACCAATTAAACTCCCAGAGACCTTTTTTAAGTTAATTAAGAAACTGATAACAAAATACATATGGAGGAATAAAAAACCAAGATTGTCATATGAGTTGTTGAGTAGGAGGAAAGAAAGAGGTGGTTTAGGGCTTCCAGATTTTAAAAGATACTATAAAGCTGTAATATTGGCTAGAACTATAGACTGGATACAGAACTATAAAAAAAGTTGGGTGAGGATAGAGAATGAACTTAGTGGAATAGATTTGGGTAAAGTGATATGGATACCAACACAGTATAGGGGCCTAAATGATAATGTAAATACATACACTTTGAATGTTTTAAAAATTTGGGATAACTTACACAAAAGTTTGAAATGGTCTTTTAATTCAACACTAATTTCACTAAAAAACACGGAGTTTTTCCCCCCTGGTAGAGAAGAAATAGGAGGTAGGTGGTTTAAAAAGGAAGAGGTTCAATTAAGAGATATTTTGGTGGGGGATAAAATAGGATCATTTGAGGAATTGAAAAAAAAAGAGGGTGAGATTTTCACTAAATTAGACAAGTGGCGGTATTTTCAATTGAAGAGTTTTGTTGGAAGCTTGCCAAAACCTTTAAGGACAAGAGACAATTGGAACTTGTTTGAAAAGGTTTTGGGCACACAAGGTGACGGGAAACACGGGATTGCTAAGGTATATAAAATACTCACAGAACTAGATATAAATACAAAGCCAACATATATGATACTGAGAAGGGCTGTTGCTGAGGGGGTTCTATTGTTGCTGGAGGAGTGTCTGTTGTTGCTGGAGGGGAAATTATTGTTGCTGGAGGGGATCTATTGTTGCTGGAGGGGTATATATTGTTGGAGTGGTGTCTGTTGTTGCTGGAGGGGGGGTCTATTGTTGCTGGAGGGGTGTCTGTTGTTGCTGGGGGGTCTACTGTTGCTGGAGGGGTATTTATTGTTGCTGGAGGGGTGTCTGTTGTTGATGGAGGGAGATCTATTGTTGCTGGAGGGGGGTATATTGTTGCTGGAGGGGTGTCCATTGTTTCTGGAGGGGGATCTATTGTTGCTGGAGGGGAATCTATTGTTGCTGGAGGGGGGATCTGTTGTTGCTGGAGGGGTATATGTTGTTGCTGGAGGGGAATCTTTTGTTGCTGGAGGGGGTCTAGTGTTGCTGGAGGGGGTCTATTGTTGCTGGAGGGGTGTCTATTGTTGCTGGGGGGGTCTATTGTTGCTGGAGGGGGATCTGTTGTTGCTGGAGGGGAATCTATTGTTGCTGGAGGGGTGTCTGTTGTTTCAGGAGGGGAGTCTATTGTTGTTGGAGTGTCTGTTGTTGATGGAGAGGGATCTATTGTTGCTGGAGGCGAATATATTGTTGGAGGGGGGATCTGTTGTTGCTGGAGGGGAATATTTTTATTTTGGGGTGTCTATTGTTACTGGAGGGGTGTCTATTGTTGCTGAAGGGGTGTCTATTGTTACTGGAGGGGTGTCTGTTGTCGCTGGAGGGGGTCTATTGTTGCTGGGGGGGTCTGTTGTTGCTGGAGGGGTGTCTGTTGTCGCTAGAGGGGGGTCTATTGTTGCTGGAGGGGTGTCTATTGTTGCTGGAGGGCAGTCTATTGTTGCTGGAGGGGTGTCCGTTGTCGCTGGAGGGGGGGTCTATTGTTGCTGGGGGGGTCTGTTGTTGCTGGCTGCAGGGGATCTATTTTACTGCTTTTCTTGTTATCAGTAACAAATTCCATACAAATTACTGAGCACCACAAAATGATACTTGGTTCTGTATTCTCTAAAAGGGGCGGTACTGGGAGGGGGTGGAACCAAGGAACACTGCTCGGGGGTGGGTAGGGGGCGGAGACAAGTTCCTGCACCTATTGTCTGAGAAAAAAAATGATATTGAATGGAGAGTTGATTACAAATCAACAATAATGGAGCTCTCATTAACCACTTGAGCCCCAGGGATACCCCCCTTAATGACCACGCCTTTTTTTGCTGTTTGGCGCTGCACTAATTCAAATGATAATTGCGCGGTCATGCAATGCTGCACCCAAACGAAATTTACGTCCTTTTTTTCACACAAATAGAGCTTTCTTTTGGTATTTGATCACCTGTGCGCTTTTTATTTTTTGCGCTATAATCAAAAAAAATATGAAACTTTGAAAAAAAACAATATTTTCTACTTTAAGCTATAAAAAATATATCATAAACTCAAAGTTAGTCATAAATTTAAGCCAAAGTGTATTCTGCAGCATGTTTTTGGTAAAAAAAATCCCGTGCATTAGCGGGCAAACTGGCGCTATCTAGGAGGGGCGCTAACACTATCGGAAGTCACCAGTGACACTAATACAGTGATCAGTAAAAATCTGTTCACTGTAATCAATGACACTGGTGACAGGGCAGTGAAGGGGTTAACTGGGGGGGGGGGGGGGGCGATCAAGGGGTTAAATGGGATTATTGGTGTATTAGCGGGCAATCTGGCGCTATCTGGGAGGGGTGCTAACACTATCGGAAGTCGCCAGCGACACTAATACAGTGATCGGTAAAAATTGGTTCACTGATCAGTGACACTGGTGACAGGGCAGTGAAGGGGTTAACTGGGGGGGGGGGCGATCAAGGGGTTAAACGGGATTACTGGTGTACTGGCGGGCAAACTGGCGCTATCTGGGAGGGGCGTTAACTCTATCGGAAGTCGCCAGCGACACTGATACAGTGATCAGTAAAAATCGGTTCACTGATCAGTGACACTGGGTGACAGGGCAGTGAAGGGGTTAACTGGAGGGGGGGGGGCGATCAAGGGGTTAAACAGAATTACTGGTGTACTGGCGGGCAAACTGGCGCTATCTGGGAGGGGCGTTAACTCTATCGGAAGTCGCCAGCGACACTGATCAGTAAAAATCGCTTCACTGATCAGTGACACTGGTGACAGGGCAGTGAAGGGGTTAACTGGGAGGGGGGGGGCAATCAGGGGGTTAAATGTGTCCTAGAGTGTTCTAACTGTAGTGTAGTGCTTTGTACTCACTGTTTGGATGTCTTCTTCCCTCTATGGGACGGAATGTGTCCAGGCAGAGAAGAATGACATCATATCCTGTCCTGTGTAAATATCAACACAGGACAGGATAGGACAGGGACCGATCATGTGATTTCAGCCAGAAATCACTGGCTGAAATCTAATGATCGATCCCTCGTGGATCGAATCATATCACCCGCGGGTCGGCGGGAGCGCGCGCGCGCCCCCTACCCGCGAATGTGTCGGGAGCGCGGAGCACGTTTTAAAACGTGCTTTTGCGCTCCACGGCCGCCCTGCACACGTATATACACAGTGGCAGGGCGGCAAGCGGTTAAACACAGAGAACATCACGGGATATTGAAGGCCCGCCCATTAATTAAATATGGAATATTACTTTTTTGCTTTTCAATTTTATTTTTTTTTTAAAACACTTTTCATACATGAAGATGATGAAAATGTATGTTGCCATTCATCCCCAAGCACAGGGTGACCGGAGGACACTTTGTAGACAGGGACAAAATGTTGTCACCCTGTAACAGGAAGTACCTGAACCCACAACAGTACAATCAGTCTGTAGATGCAGTAAAGCATGCTGGTTATACTCACTGTGGAACCAAAGGAGGTCAATCCTCTGCACTGTGTAAAAAGGCTGTTTGATCCTGACTTCTCTGATCCTCCTCTTGTTCAAATGTCCACATCTTATCTCCTGACAAGACAGACTGAACCTGTAGCCCTTCTGCACATGCTCAATTTGGTGTGTATTTCTATAGAGATTTTTGGTTCTTGGGAGAGTGTATGTGATCAGCACAGGGCCAGCCAGCATTGTCCAGACAGAGGTCAGGGGTTCTGCATCCAACTAGAGCAGAAAGAAAACTCCTCCTACAAGCTTTAACCAGAGCTCTGCTGAAGTCACAAGACAGCTATATACTGCTGATGATAAAAGGGATTTAGCAGTTTATATTTACTAAAATAATTGCATTTCCATGTTCTGTGTACTGTGGGAGACCAGATATAGTGAATGCGGGGTCCGAGGAGAGCGGATATAGTGAATGCAGGGTCCGGGGAGAGCGGATATAGTGAATGCGGGGTCTGGGGAGACCGGATATAGTGAATGCAGGGTCTGGGGAGACCGGATATAGTGAATGCGGGGTCCGGGGAGACCGGATATAGTGAATGCGGGGTCTGGGGAGACCGGATATAGTGAATGCAGGGTCCGGGGAGAGCGGATATAGTGAATGCGGGGTCCGGGGAGAGCGGATATAGTGAATGCAGGGTCCGGGGAGAGCGGATATAGTGAATGCGGGGTCCGGAGAGAGCGGATATAGTGAATGCAGGGTCCGGGAAGAGCGGATATAGTGAATGCAGGGTCCGGGGAGAGGGGATATAGTGAATGCGGGCTCCGGGGAGAGCGGATATAGTGAATGCGGGCTCCGGGGAGAGCGGATATAGTGAATGCGGGGTCCGGGGAGAGCGGATATAGTGAATGCGGGGTCCGGGGAGAGCGGATATAGTGAATGCAGGGTCCGGGGAGGCCGGATATAGTGAATGGAGGGTCCGGGGAGAGCGGATATAGTGAATGCGGGGTCCGGGGAGAGCGGATATAGTGAATGCGGGGTCCGGGGAGAGCGGATATAGTGAATGCAGAGTCCGGGGAGAGCGGATATAGTGAATGCGGGGTCCGGGGAGACCGGATATAGTGAATGCGGGGTCCGGGGAGAGCGGATATAGTGAATGCGGGGTCCGGGGAGAGCGGATATAGTGAATGCGGGGTCCGGTGAGCGGATATAGTGAATGCGGGGTCCGGGGAGAGCGGATATAGTGAATGCGGGGTCCGGGGAGAGCGGATATAGTGAATGCGGGGTCGGGGGAGAGCGGATATAGTGAATGCGGGGTCCGGGGAGAGCGGATATAGTGAATGCGGGGTCCGGGGAGAGCGGATATAGTGAATGCGGAGTCCGGGGAGAGCGGGTATAGTGAATGCTGGGTCCGGGGAGAGCGGATATAGTGAATGCGGGGTCCGGGGAGAGCGGATATATTGAATGTGGGGTCCGGGGAGAGCGGATATATTGAATGCGGGGTCCCGGGAGAGCGGATATATTGAATGCGGGGTCCGGGGAGAGCGGATATAGTGAATGCAGGGTCCGGGGAGGCCGGATATAGTGAATGGAGGGTCCGGGGAGAGCGGATATAGTGAATGCGGGGTCCGGGGAGAGCGGATATAGTGAATGCGGGGTCCGGGGAGAGCGGATATAGTGAATGCAGAGTCCGGGGAGAGCGGATATAGTGAAGGCGGGGTCCGGGGAGACCGGATATAGTGAATGCGGGGTCCGGGGAGAGCGGATATAGTGAATGCGGGGTCCGGGGAGAGCGGATATAGTGAATGCGGGGTCCGGTGAGCGGATATAGTGAATGCGGGGTCCGGGGAGAGCGGATATAGTGAATGCAGAGTCCGGGGAGAGCGGATATAGTGAATGCGGGGTCCGGGGAGACCGGATATAGTGAATGCGGGGTCCGGGGAGAGCGGATATAGTGAATGCGGGGTCCGGGGAGAGCGGATATAGTGAATGCGGGGTCCGGTGAGCGGATATAGTGAATGCGGGGTCCGGGGAGAGCGGATATAGTGAATGCGGGGTCCGGGGAGAGCGGATATAGTGAATGCGGGGTCCGGTGAGCGGATATAGTGAATGCGGGGTCCGGGGAGAGCGGATATAGTGAATGCGGGGTCCGGGGAGAGCGGATATAGTGAATGCGGGGTCGGGGGAGAGCGGATATAGTGAATGCGGGGTCCGGGGAGAGCGGATATAGTGAATGCGGGGTCGGGGGAGAGCGGATATAGTGAATGCGGGGTCCGGGGAGAGCGGATATAGTGAATGCGGGGTCCGGGGAGAGCGGATATAGTGAATGCGGAGTCCGGGGAGAGCGGGTATAGTGAATGCTGGGTCCGGGGAGAGCGGATATAGTGAATGCGGGGTCCGGGGAGAGCGGATATATTGAATGCGGGGTCCGGGGAGAGCGGATATATTGAATGCGGGGTCCCGGGAGAGCGGATATATTGAATGCGGGGTCCGGGGAGAGCGGATATATTGAATGCGGGGTCCCGGGAGAGCGGATATATTGAATGCGGGGTCCGGGGAGAGCGGATATAGTGAATGCGGGGTCCGGGGAGACCGGATATAGTGAATGCGGGGTCCGGGGAGAGCGGATATAGTGAATGCGGGGTCCGGGGAGAGCGGATATAGTGAATGCGGGGTCCGGGGAGAGCGGATATAGTGAATGCGGGGTCCGGGGAGAGCGGATATAGTGAATGCGGGGTCCGGGGAGAGCGGATATAGTGAATGCGGGGTCCGGGGAGAGGGGATATATTGAATGCGGGGTCCGGGGAGAGGGGATATAGTGAATGCGGTGTCCGGGGAGAGTGGATATAGTGAATGCGGGGTCCGGGGAGAGCGGATATAGTGAATGCGGGGTCCGGGGAGAGCGGATATAATGAATGCGGGGTCCGGGGAGAGCGGATATAATGAATGCGGGGTCCGGGGAGAGCGGATATAGTGAATGCGGGGTCCTGGGTGAACGGATATAGTGAATGCGGGGTCCGGGGAGAGCGGATATAGTGAATGCGGGGTCCTGGGTGAGCGGATATAGTGAATGCGGGGTCCGGGGAGAGCGGATATAGTGAATGCGGGGTCCGGGGAGAGCGGATATAGTGAATGCAGGGTCCGGGGAGAGCGGATATAGTGAATGCGGGGTCCGGGGAGAGCGGATATAGTGAATGCGGGGTCCGGGGAGAGCGGATATAGTGAATGCGGGGTCCGGGGAGAGCGGATATAGTGAATGCGGGGTTCGGGGAGAGGGGATATATTGAATGCGGGGTCCGGGGAGAGCGGATATAGTGAATGCAGTGTCCGGGGAGAGCGGATATAGTGAATGCGGGGTCCGGGGAGAGCGGATATAGTGAATGCGGGGTCCGGGGAGAGCGGATATAGTGAATGCGGGGTCCGGGGAGAGCGGATATAGTGAATGCGGGGTCCGGGGAGAGCGGATATAGTGAATGCGGGGTCCGGGGAGAGCGGATATAGTGAATGCGGGGTCCTGGGAGAGCGGATTGAGTGAATGCGGGGTCCGGGGAGAGCGGATATAGAGAATGCGGGGTCCGGGGAGAGGGGATATAGTGAATGCGGGGTCCGGGGAGAGCGGATATAGTGAATGCGGGGTCCGGGGAGAGCGGATATAGTGAATGCGGGTTCCGGGGAGAGCGGATATAGTGAATGCGGGGTCCGGGAAGAGGGGATATAGTGAATGCGGGGTCCGGGGAGAGCGGATATAGAGAATGCGGGGTCCGGGGAGAGCGGATATAGTGAATGCGGGGTCCGGGGAGAGGGGATATAGTGAATGCAGGGTCCGGGGAGAGCGGATATAGTGAATGCGGGGTCCGGGGAGAGGGGATATAGAGAATGCGGGGTCCGGGGAGAGCGGATATAGTGAATGCGGGGTCCGGGGAGAGCGGATATAGTGAATGCAGGGTCCGGGGAGCGGGGATATGGTGAATGCGGGGTCCGGGGATATGGTGAATGCGGGGTCCGGGGAGAGCGGATATAGTGAATGCGGGGTCCGGGGAGAGCGGATATGGTGAATGCGGGGTCCGGGGAGCGGGGATATGGTGAATGCGGGGTCCGGGGAGAGGGGATATAGAGAATGCGGGGTCCGGGGAGAGCGGATATAGTGAATGCAGGGTCCGGGGAGCGGGGATATGGTGAATGCGGGGTCCGGGGATATGGTGAATGCGGGGTCCGGGGAGAGCGGATATAGTGAATGCGGGGTCCGGGGAGAGCGGATATGGTGAATGCGGGGTCCGGGGAGCGGGGATATGGTGAATGCGGGGTCCGGGGAGAGCGGATATAGTGAATGCAGGGTCCGGGGAGCGGGGATATGGTGAATGCGGGGTACGGGGAGAGGGGATATGGTGAATGCGGGGTCCGGGGAGAGGGGATATGGTGAATGCGGGGTCCGGGGAGAGCGGATATGGTGAATGCGGGGTACGGGGTTAAATAAAATTTTAAATACTAACATTTGCACTGAAAACTGTAATTTTGTAACTTTTTGAAATGTCAGTAAAAGATGACATCTAGTGGTCACATAATAAACTGCAGTCCAGTCAAAGGTGCGCGCAGCCTCTATGGCGTTATGTTGCGCTCCACGAAGCTCAATTGCACAGGTGTATATATATATATATATATTAGTGGGGAAAATAATGTTCTGATTCCCTGAAGATTTTGTAAGTTTGCTCTCTTACAATGAAGGGTCTATCATTTCTGTAAATGATGGAGACAGAATATCAACCAAACGTCCAGGAAAACACGATACAAATGTTATAAATGGAGTTGCAGTTCAGTGAGTAGAATAAATATTTGATCCCCAAGCAAAACCTGACTTGGTACTTGGTGGAGGAACCCTTGTTGGCGAGCACAGAGGTCAGACGTTCCTTGTAGCTGGTTCCCAGGTTTGCACACATCTCAGGAGGGATTTTGGTCTACAGATCTTCTCTAAATCCTTGAGGTTTCTTGGTTGTCTCTTGGCAACTCGAAGTTTCAGCTCCGTCCATAAATTTTCTACAGGATGAAGGTCTGGAGACTGGCTTGGCCACTCCATGACCTCAATGTGCTTCTTCTTGAGCCGCTCCTTTGTTGCCTTGGTGGTATGTTTTGGGTCATTGTCATGCTAGAACACCCATCCACCACCCATCTTCAGTGTTCTGGCTGAGGGAAGAAGGTTTTCATCTAAGATTTTATGATTGGCCCCTCAATGTGGCAAAGTCGGCCTGTACGTGTAGCAGAAAAACAGCCCCAAAGAATAATGTTTCCACCTCCGTGCTGGACTCTAGGGATGGGGTTCTGAGGGTCATTGTCAGCATTTTTCTTCCTCCAAACACGGCGAGTCAAGTTAACGCCAAAAAGCTCAATTTTGGTCTCCTCTGACCACAACACTTTCTCCCAATCATTTACAGTAGATGTTCCTTCAAACTTCAGACGGCTTGTACATGTGCCTTCCTGAGGAGGGGGACCTTGGAGGGGCCCTGCGGGATTTTAATCCATGGTGGTGAAACATGACATCCCAGAGGTGTTCTATTGGACAGGCGAGCGTGGGGGCCATTCAATGGTATCAATTCCTTCATCCTCCAGGAATTGGCTGCATACTCTCCCCACATGATGCCGGGCATTGTCTGCACCAGGAGGAACCCAGGACCCACTGCGCCGGGAGGAACCCAGGACCCACTGCGCCGGGAGGAACCCAGGACCCACTGCGCCGGGAGGAACCCAGGACCCACTGCACCGGGAGGAACCCAGGACCCACTGCACCGGGAGGAACCCAGGACCCACTGCACCGGGAGGAACCCAGGACCCACTGCACCGGGAGGAACCCAGGAACCCCTGCACCGGGAGGAACCCAGGACCCACTGCACCAGGAGGAACCCAGGAACCCCTGCACCAGGAGGAACCCAGGACCCACTGCACCAGGAGGAACCCAGGACCCACCGCACCAGGAGGAACCCAGGACCCACCGCACCAGGAGGAACCCAGGACCCACTGCACCAGCGTAGGATCTGACAATGGGTCCAAGGATTTCATCCCGATACCTAATGGCAGTCAGGGCACTGATGATCAGTGTAGCCCCAGCAGTGCCACCTGTTAGTGTCCATCAGTGCCATGTGTCAGTGCTCATCCATGCCACCTGCCAGTGCCACATCAGTGCCCAACTGAGCTGCCTTTCAGTGTCACCCATCAGTGCCAGTCAGTGCCACCTATTAATGCCAGTCAGTGCCACCTATCAGTGCCAGTCAGTGCCGCTTATCAGTGCCCGTCAGTGCTGCCTATCAGTGCCGCCTAACAGTGCCAGTCAATGCCATCTAACAGTGCCAGTCAGTGCCACCTATCAGTGCTGCCTATCAGTGCCATATATGAGTGCTGCCTTTCAGTGCCCATCAGTGATGCCTGTCAATGCCCATCAGTGCCACCTACCAGTGCCTCCTCATCAGTGCCCATCACTGCAGCCTCATTAGCACACATCAGTGAAGGAGAAAAATCACTTATTTACAACGTTTTCTAAAAACTAAGAAACATTTTTTTTCCAAAATTTTCAGTGGTTTTTGGTTTGTTTAAGAAAAAATAAAAAACCCCAGAGGTGATTAAATACCACCAAAATAAAGCTCTGTCACAAGAAAATGATACAAATTTCATATGGGTACAGTGTTGCATGACTGCGCAATTGTCATTCAAAGTGTGAGAGCGCTGAAAGCTGGAAATTGGCCTGGGCAGGAAGGGGGTAGAAGCGCCCGGTAGGCAGGAAGGGGGTAGAAGCGCCCGGTAGGCAGGAAGGGGGTAGAAGCGTCCGGTGGACAGGAAGGGGGTAGAATCGCCCGGTGGGCAGGAAGGGGGTAGAAGCGCCCGGTGGGCAGGAAGGGGGTAGAAGCGCCCTGTAGGCAGGAAAGGGGTAGAAGTGCCCGGCAGGCAGGAAGGGGGTAGAAGTGTCCTGTAGGCAGGAAGGGGGTAGAAGTGCCCTGTAGGCAGGAAGGGGGTAGAATTGTCCGGTGGGCAGGAAGGGGGTAGAAGTGTCCTGTAGGCAGGGAGGGGGTAGAAATGCCCTGTAGGCAGGAAGGGGGTAGAAGTGCCCGGTAGGCAGGAAGGGGGTAGAAGCGCCCGGTAGGCAGGAAGGGGGTAGAAGCGCCCAATAGGCAGGAAGGGGGTAGAAGCGCCCGGTAGGCAGGAAGGGGGTAGAAGCGCCCGGTAGGCAGGAAGGGGGTAGAAGTGCCCTGTAGGCAAGAAGGGGGTAGAAGTGTCCTGTAGGCAGGAAGGGGGTAGAAGTGTCCTGTAGGCAGGAAGGGGGTAGAAGTGTCTGGTAGGCAGGAAGGGGGTAGAAGTGCCCTGTAGGCAGGAATGGGGTAGAAGTGTCCTGTAGGCAGGAAGGGGGTAGAAGTGTCTGGTAGGCAGGAAGGGGGTAGAAGTGCCCTGTAGGCAGGAAGGGGGTAGAAGTGCCTGGTAGGCGAGGGGTTAAAGCTATCCAGATCTCCTACAAATCCCGGGTTCCACAGCTTTCACCGGACCTCGTACACTCACAGGTCCACCTGGGCCACGTCATCATGTGCCTGGTCCTCACTCCTCATCAGTGGTCTAGAGGCATCCAGCTCAGAAAAGGCAAACAAAAACATCCGCATGGTGTAGTATAAAAACCCAACATTTATTAAAATGAAACATACACAATGTCACCATATGATGGCCCCAGTCCTTAACGTGACGACGTCACAAAACTCCGCCCTACGCGTTTTGTCGTGGGGTGACGCTGTGTATGCTAAGTTTTAATAAATGTTGGATTTGTTTACTACACCATGCGGCTGTTTTTGTTTTCCTTTTATGAGCTGGATGCCTCTGGACCAATGATGAGGAGTGAGGACCAGGCACATGGTGAAGTGGCCCAGGTGACCCTGTGAAAGTGTATGAAACCCCTTAATATAACATGTACCCATCAGAGTGCCCCTTAATATAACACGTGCCCATCAGAGAGCCCCGTAATATCACATGTGCCCATCAGAGAGCCCCGTAATATAACACGTGCCCATCAGAGAGCCCCGTAATATAACACGTGCCCATCAGAGAGCCCCGTAATATCACATGTGCCCATCAGAGAGCCCCGTAATATAACACGTGCCCATCAGAGAGCCCCGTAATATAACACGTGCCCATCAGAGAGCCCCGTAATATAACACGTGCCCATCAGAGAGCCCCGTAATATAACACGTGCCCATCAGAGAGCCCCGTAATATCACATGTGCCCATCAGAGAGCCCCGTAATATAACACGTGCCCATCAGAGAGCCCCGTAATATAACACGTGCCCATCAGAGAGCCCCGTAATATAACACGTGCCCATCAGAGAGCCCCGTAATATAACATGTGCCCATCAGAGAGCCCCGTAATATAACATGTGCCCATCAGAGAGCCCCGTAATATAACACGTGCCCATCAGAGAGCCCCGTAATATAACATGTGCCCATCAGAGAGCCCCGTAATATCACATGTGCCCATCAGAGTGCCCCTTAATATCACATGTGCTCATTAGAGAGCCCCTTAATATAGCGTATATTATTATTGGTTGCTTCGGTTGACACCCATTTTCGGTTGTTTCACGATTTATTCTGTAGTTTGTTTCATTGTATCTGAGCTTGCTCCACCTGAAGAAGGATCTGTGATGGATTCAGAACCGTTCTATCCGTATGTGCAAGCTCCAAAAGTGGCCCCGTTACACCGTGATACCGTGTGTCCAGATCAGGGTTCCTCCAGAGCAGGGGTTGCTCGGGGGGTTGCTCGGGGGTTCCTTGAGCAAGGAACAACTTCTGCCTCTCAGAGAAGTTCCCTCTGACACCATCGATCTTTGCAGCTATCTGTAAGGTAAGGGTCTCCAAACTTTTCAAAGGGCCGGTTTATGGTCCTTCAAACTTTAGGGGGGCCGGATTGTGGTCCTTCAGACTTTAGGAGGGCCGGATTGTGGCCAGTGGGGGGTAGAAAATGTTTCGGGCCCGGCATCAGTGAGAATAAACATGGCCTCCAGGATGGTGGTCAGTAGGAGGAGTAGTGCCCCATCGTTGGTATTAATGGGAGGAATAGTACCCTATAGGTGTCGTCAGTGGAAGAAATAGTACCCCTTTGTTGGTGTCAGTGCCCCAAGGGCCGGATAAAGGCTAGCAAAGGGCCACATCTGGCCACAGTTTGGAGACCCCCCTGCTGTAAGGGGATAATTCTTCCCAATGACCACAAGGGTTAGGAGCATTCTTCCCACTGACCACCGCACTGATGTCTCATGAGTCGTAGATGTGGTCCTTCTTAGAAGGGGTTCCCGGAGACCGGAAAGTTATGTTAGCTAGGGGGAGCTAGATATTTTTTTTAGGCAGAGGCTGGATAGCAGCCTGGGATGAGTCAGTCTGGGAGTGAGGTGACCTCAGGACAGGCTAGGGAGGTTCTGAAGGTCAGAGCTTTCTGGAGCCCTCCCAGATCAGCTTTCTGGAGGATTGATGGAGGAGGGGAGGAAGCTCAGATCTACATATTTGAGGGACCTTGGCCAATCCCTTGGCAAATCCCTACATACTTGAGGGACCTGGCAGGAGGCTGAGCATGGTGACCAAGGCAACCCTTACGTATCGCAGGACCTGGCAGGATTTGATCAGAATGAGGAGGGTGGAGTGTAGAGCCTGGGAGGGAGCCCAGGGAGAGACCTACCTACAGGCTGGAACTGAAAGGAGGATCCCGCTACCTCAACCGTCCCCGAAAGAGGACATCCTGGAAGTGAGAGAGTGAGGTGACCTCAGGACAGGCTGGGGAGGTTCTGAAGGTCAGAGTTTTCTGGAGCCCTCTCACCTCGGCTTTCTGGAGGAAGCTCAGATCTACATACTTGAGGGACCTTGGCCAATCCCCTGGCAGGAAGCTGAGCATAGTGACCAAGGCAACCCTTACGTATCGCAGAACGTGGCAGGATATAGTCAGAATGAGAAGGCTGGAGAGTGGAGCCTGGGAGGGAGCCCAGGGAGGGGCCTACCTACAGGCTGGAGCTGAAAGGAGGATCCCGCTAACTCAACCGTCCCCGAAAGAGGACATCCTGGGAGTTATGTGACCTCAGGAAAGGATAGGGAGGTTCTGAAGGTCAGACCTTTCTGGAGCCCTCCCAGCTCAGCTTTCTGGAGAAGGGAGAGAAGCTCAGGTCTACATACTTGAGGGACCTTGGCCAATCCCCTGGCAGGAGGCTCAGCATTTCACCAAGGCAACCCTTAAGTATCGCAGAACCTGGCAGGATTTGGTCAGAATGAGAAGGCTGGAGTGCGGAGCCTGGGAGAGAGCCCAGGGAGGGGCCTACCTACAGGCTGGAGCTGAAAGGAGGATCCCGCTACCTCAACCGTCCCCAAAAGAGGACATCTTGTAGAGCAGGGAAGGAGCCAGCCCAGCGTAAAGCCTGAAGGCAGCCACCAACCCGCCACGCTTATAGGAGAGGACTGAGCGACTAATCCTGCACCCCCTGGGTCAGATAAGGGGAGAGGGCAGTCAGGTGGCAAACCCAACTAGCTCCTCAGCCGGGGCTGCTGTGCAGTTTCTGGACCCCCTTGCCCAGGGAGGCCCTCAGGCAGCCAGGTGAAGAGGAGGATTCATCTGGGGTCTGAGGTGGTACACCAGGAGGACTGGAGAGATCTTCAAGAAGAGCTTTGTTGTCTATGGACTTGTACATAGTTGTCCTCACAGTGTCCTTGGACATCCCTTGCACCCCTCAAGTTTGATACCCCTTAATAAAACCAAAGACGCCAAGCTCAAGGACTGTTTACTGTCTCCATTGTGCGAGTGTGAAGAAGGTGCGCGTTGCCTGGCTGTGCAGGACTCTAGGGGGACCCAAAACGCAGCGACTCCTAAGGGGGTGGTGCTACCGCTACCTCAAGGGTTCCTCTGCGTTGAAACGATGGAGAAGAGCGGGTCCAGATTGTACAAACAGTCTATTGGTGACAACATGAAGAATATTATATCATTCTCATCCTATACACAAGCTTTTATTTCGAAGGTCTCACAAGGGCCCCGAGGAACCCAAGGGCCACCGTTCTGTCTGTACATGGTGCAAGCTTTACTGAAATGAAAAACGAAAGGTGGCCCCGGGGTGGATGGACTCTATAAAAGGTTTACAACAAAAAAAGATGAATACACAGCATACACCGGCTTTACTTCAGCTGTCTCATGAGGGCCCTGAGGAACCCGAGGGCCACAGCCAGGATGGTGTAGGTAGATTTTATACTGGAAGCCCCGCTGATGTTGCAGAGATTGGTGGTGCAGCAGGACACTTTGGTGGAGACAACAATGGCGTTGAATCCGGTCTCTGCACAGACCGACGTGCAGGTCTTGGTGATGCTGGAAGCAGACAAACTCCCTGTGGATGAGAGAGAAGAGCGAGCGGGGTGACAACCTGGACACTCGGGACCCCCACATACTGGACAATGGTGACCCCCACATACTGGGACACCCGGGACCCCCACATACTGTGACCCCAGGACCCCCACATACTGGACAATGGTGACCCCCACCACTACACACAACAACTACACCACTACACACCTCTACTACACCTCTTCTACACCACTACATACCTCTACGACACCTCTACTACACCTCTACACACCTCTACTACACCTCTACTACACCACTACTACACCACTACTACACCACTACACACCTCTACGACACCTCTACTACACCTCTACACACCTCTACTACACCTCTACACACCTCTACTACACACCTCTACAACACCATTATTACACCTCTACACACCTCTACGACACCACTACACACCTCTACGACACCATTATTACACCACTACACACCTCTACTACACCTCTACGACACCACTACACACCTCTACTACACACTACACACCTCTACGACACCATTATTACACCTCTACTACACACTACACACCTCTACAGCACCATTATTACACCTCTTCTACACCACTACACACCTCTACTACACCTCTTCTACACCACTACACACCTCTACTACACCTCTACTACACCATTACACACCTCTACGACACCATTATTACAACTCTACTACACACTACACACCTCTACGACACCATTATTACAACTCTACTACACCACTACACACCTCTACTACACACTACACACCTCTACTACACACTACACACCTCTACAACACCATTATTACACCTCTTCTACACCACTACACACCTCTACCACACCTCTTCTACACCACTACACACCTCTACTACACCACTACACACCTCTACGACACCAGTATTACACCACTACACACCTCTACTACACCTCTACGACACCACTACACACCTCTACTACACACTACACACCTCTACTACACACTGCACACCTCTACGACACCATTATTACACCACTACACACCTCTACTACACCTCTACGACACCACTACACACCTCTACTACACACTGCACACCTCTACGACACCAATCCATTATTACAACTCTATTACACCACTACACACCTCTACTACACACTACACACCTCTACTACACACTACACACCTCTACGGCACCATTATTACACCTCTTCTACACTACTACACACCTCTACTACACTGCTACTATACCACTACTACTACACCACTACCAAGCCCCTGAACTGCACCAATCTCTACTAGCTTCTGGGTCTCGTGCTGAGCAGCTGCCCTGCTGAGTTGTGAACACGGGAGGTCGGCCGCTTGGCACTGTTGCCATTCAGAGAATGCCTTGCTGGTTGGATGAGGTGGAGAGGTGGGGTGATGATGTCACAGTCTCCACCTCATCAAACCAGAAAACACTTAGCATTCATTAAGAAGATGCAAAGTGTTCTCTGAATGGCAACAGTGCCGAGCGGCCGACCTCCCGTGTTCAGGAAGCAGCAGGGCAACCACTCAGCACAGGACCGGGAAACTAGCAGCTATCACTGTAGAAGCAGTGTAGTAGAGATGTAGTAGCGGTGTAGCAGCAGCATAGTAGGGGTGTAGTAGCAGCATAGTAGCAGTGTAGTAGAGGTGTAGTAGCAGCATAGTAGCAGTGTAGTAGAGGTGTAGTAGCAGCATAGTAGCAGTGTAGTAGAGGTGTAGTAGCAGTGTAGTAGAGGTGTAGTAGCAGCATAGTAGCAGTGTAGTAGAGGTGTAGTAGCAGCATAGTAGCAGTGTAGTAGAGGTGTAGTAGCAGCATAGTAGCAGTGTAGTAGAGGTGTAGTAGCAGCATAGTAGCAGTGTAGTAGAGGTGTAGTAGCAGCATAGTAGCGGTGTAGTAGAGGTGTAGCAGCAGCATAGTAGCAGTGTAGTAGAGGTGTAGTAGCAGCATAGTAGCAGTGTAGTAGAGGTGTAGTAGCAGCATAGTAGCAGTGTAGTAGAGGTGTAGTAGCAGCATAGTAGCAGTGTAGTAGAGGTGTAGTAGAGGTGTAGTAGCAGCATAGTAGCAGTGTAGTAGAGGTGTAGTAGCAGCATAGTAGCAGTGTAGTAGAGGTGTAGTAGCAGCATAGTAGCGGTGTAGTAGAGGTGTAGTAGCAGCATAGTAGCAGTGTAGTAGAGGTGTAGTAGCAGCGTAGTAGCAGTGTAGTAGAGGTGTAGTAGCAGCATAGTAGCAGTGTAGTAGCAGCATAGTAGCAGTGTATTGGTAGTGTAGTAGCAGTGTAATAGCAGTGTAGCAGTAGTCTAGTAGTGGTGTAGTTGCTGTATAATAGCAGTGTAGTAGAGGTGTAGTAGCAGCATAGTAGCGGTGTAGTAGAGGTGTAGTAGCAGCATAGTAGCAGTGTAGTAGAGGTGTAGTAGCAGCGTAGTAGCAGTGTAGTAGAGGTGTAGTAGCAGCATAGTAGCAGTGTAGTAGCAGCATAGTAGCAGTGTATTGGTAGTGTAGTAGCAGTGTAGCAGTAGTCTAGTAGTGGTGTAGTTGCTGTATAATAGCAGTGTAGTAGAGGTGTAGTAGCAGCATAGTAGCGGTGTAGTAGAGGTGTAGTAGCAGCATAGTAGCAGTGTAGTAGAGGTGTAGTAGCAGCATAGTAGCAGTGTAGTAGAGGTGTAGTAGCAGCATAGTAGCAGTGTAGTAGAGGTGTAGTAGCAGCATAGTAGCGGTGTAGTAGAGGTGTAGTAGCAGCATAGTAGCAGTGTAGTAGAGGTGTAGTAGCAGCATAGTAGCAGTGTAGTAGAGGTGTAGTAGCAGCATAGTAGCGGTGTAGTAGAGGTGTAGTAGCAGCATAGTAGCAGTGTATTGGTAGTGTATTAGCAGTGTAGCAGTAGTCTAGTAGTGGTGTAGTTGCTGTATAATAGCAGTGTAGTAGTAGAGGTGTAGTATCGGTCTAGAACATTGATTCCCAGCTTCTGGAGGGATCCCTCAGGTACGGCACATACAGCAGGTTAGCTCTCCTGTAGGTGCGCCTCCCCTGTGTGCCGATTCCTATGGGTGCCTAATCAGTGTATTTCCTATCCTCGCCAGCTCCACCTAGTGGCCACAATGTGTTTTTCTTCCTGACTTGAGGTATTTCAGGAAACCACTTCCTGACGGCCACTAGATGGAGCTGACGAGAATAGGAAATACACGGATTGGGCACATTACGGGGGGGGGGGGATGGTTCGTGAGTCGTTCACGCAGAAAATCGACCTTTTTAAATGTTTACAAAGTTTCCCCTCAATCATCGGGAGATAGGAGATGATGATGATCTGGTGGATCAGAACACACAGGAGATCCCCGGGCCCCGCCCTTCTCTTACCGAGTCCTCCCGCCACAACGGAGGTCATGCAGGTGGTGTCGGAGGCGGAGCAGTTGGTCGCCGTCATACATTTGGAGTTGCTGCTCTGGGAGGTGCAGGTGTAACATTGCAGAGATGAGGCTGGAAAAGAGAGAAAGAGTCACCCGATGTTCAGATTATATGTTGTCAGCATCACGGGTGCAGGCGTGTCTCCTGAACACGCTTCAGCCTCTGTCTCCTGAACACGCTTCAGCCTCTGTCTGCCGAACACGCTTCAGCCTCTGTCTGCCGAACACGCTTCAGCCTCTGTCTGCCGAACACGCTTCAGCCTCTGTCTCCTGAACACACATCAGCCTCTGTCTGCCGAACACGCTTCAGCCTCTGTCTCCTGAACACACATCAGCCTCTGTCTGCCGAACACGCTTCAGCCTCTGTCTCCTGAACACACATCAGCCTCTGTCTGCCGAACACGCTTCAGCCTCTGTCTGCCAAACACGCTTCAGCCTCTGTCTGCCAAACACGCTTCAGCCTCTTTCTGCCAAACACGCTTCAGCCTCTGTCTGCCAAACACGCTTCAGCCTCTGTCTCCTGAACACACATCAGCCTCTATCTGCCGAACACGCTTCAGCCTCTGTCTGCCGAACACGCTTCAGCCTCTGTCTGCTGAACACACATCAGCCTCTGTCTGCCGAACACGCTTCAGCCTCTGTCTGCCAAACACGCTTCAGCCTCTGTCTCCTGAACACACATCAGCCTCTATCTGCCGAACACGCTTCAGCCTCTGTCTGCCGAACACACATCAGCCTCTGTCTGCTGAACACACATTAGCCTCTGTCTGGCAGTTAGTCAGTTCCCCCCCCCCCAGTGTCAGAATGCCCGCTGCAGTCCCGTTATAAGTCGCTGATCGCCGCCATTACTAGTAAAAATTGCAAAAAAAACTCCCTCAATATATCCCGCCATTTGTAAACGCTGTAACTTTCCCGTAAACCAATTCATTTACATGTATCGGGATTATTTCTTAGCGAAGACACGGAGCGAGAGACATTCTGGACGAAATTTATGACGAAATTTGTTTTTTAAAATTTTTTTACTGGACTTGTTTAATAGCAAAAAGTCAAAAATATTGGGTTTTTTTTTCAAAATTGTTGGTATTTTTTGTTTATAGCGCAAAAAAATAAAAAGCGCACAAGAGATCCAATACCACCGAAAGAAAGATCTACTTGTGGGGAAAAAAGGATGGAAATGTAATTTGGGTGCAGCGTTGCATGACCGCGCAATTGTCAGTCAAAGTAACGTAGCGCCGTATCGCAAAATATGGCCTGATCAGGAGGGGGGAGGGGGGGGGGTAAATCCTCTGGAGGGGGAGGGGTTAAACACAATTTAAGAAAAAACTAAAATTTTTTAAAAAAATCAAAAAATTAATTTTAAAATTTTGTAAGTAATTTTTCTTCTTCACTGATGGGTACTGATAGGCAGCACTGATAGGCGGCACTGATGGGTACTGATAGGCGGCACTGATAGGCGGCACTGATGGGTACTGATAGGCGGCACTGATGGGTACTGATAGGCGGCACTGATGGGTACTGATAGGCAGCACTGATAGGCGGCACTGATGGGTACTGATAGGCGGCACTGATGGGTACTGATAGGCAGCACTGATAGGCGGCACTGATGTGTACTGATAGGCGGCACTGATGGGTACTGATAGGCGGCACTGATGGGTACTGATAGGCGGCACTGATGGGTACTGATAGGCAGCACCGATGGGCACTGATAGGCAGCACCGATGGGCACTGATAGGCAGCACCGATGGGCACTGATGGGCACTGATAGGCAGCACTGATGGGTACTGATAGGCAGCACTGATGGGTACTGATAGGCAGCACTGATGGGTACTGATAGGCAGCACTGATGGGCACTGATAGGCAGCACTGATGGGTAGGGCTGCTGTTAGAAACCACAGAGCCCCATACAGCCAACCTGAAAGCGCCCTCTTCAAAAAAGAACAACACAGTTTACTATGCTTCAGTTGTGAATGAACATGGTGAGTGATCAGCACCTATCCCTCATTGTGTTCATTCAGGAAAGAAAGGGGCAGGTAAATGTGACCCCTCCCCCACTCTCCATCCTGAAGGATCCTATTGTATGCTTGCAGCTGCCGGTGGGAAGGAGAGGAGGGAAGCCGGCAGCACTGGGGGGGCCCAACCAGCTGGGTGAATCAGATGTGTACAGGGAGGGTGATTAGCAAAGTGGGGGGGAGGGGCAATTACTGGAACCGATCCCCTGTATGGCTCTCTCTGCTGCAGCTGAAAACCAGCGGGAGAGGAAAGAAGAATCCAGCTTGCAGGTGCTGCAGAAGTGCTGCCCATCAGTGTTGCCAGTCAATGCCACCAGTCAGTGCCCTTCAGTGCAACCTATTAATGCCCTTCAGTGGTGCATATCAGTGCCTCCTCATCAATGCTCACCAATGCCGCCTCATCAGTGCAGCCTATCAGTGCCCATCAGTGCAGCCTAATCAACACACATCAGTGAAGAAAATTACCTGTTTGCAAAATTTTAAAATAGAAACAAAGAAAAACTTTTTTTTCTTCAAAACATTTGCTCTTTTTTAGTTTATAGTACAAAAAATAAAATACCACCCAAAGATCTATTTGTGCTGAAAAAAAAATGATAAAAGTTCCTTTTGGGTACAGTGTTGCATGACCGCGCAATTGTCAGTCAAAGTAAGACAGTATGGTGAATGCGGGATCCGGTGAGACTGAATATAGTGAATGCGGGGTCCGGGGAGAGCGGATATAGTGAATGCGGGGTCCGGGGAGAGCGGATATAGTGAATGCGGGGTCCGGGGAGACGGATATAGTGAATGCGGGGTCCGGGGAGACGGATATAGTGAATGCAGGGTCCGGGGAGAGCGGATATAGTGAATGCGGGGTCCTGAGAGAGCGGATATAGTGAATGCAGGGTCCGGGGAGAGCGGATATAGTGAATGCGGGGTCCGGGGAGAGCGGATATAGTGAATGCGGGGTCCGGGGAGAGCTGATATAGTGAATGCGGGGTCCGGGGAGAGCGGATATAGTGAATGCGGGGTCCTGAGAGAGCGGATATAGTGAATGCGGGGTCCGGGGAGAGCAGATAAAGTGAATGCGGGGTCCGGGGAGAGCGGATATAGTGAATGCGGGGTCCGGGGAGAGCGGATATAGTGAATGAGGGGTCCGGGGAGAGCGGATATAGTGAATGCGGGGTCCGGGGAGAGCGGATATAGTGAATGCGGGGTCCGGGGAGAGCGGATATAGTGAATGCGGGGTCCGGGGAGAGCGGATATAGTGAATGCGGGGTCCGGGGAGAGCGGATATAGTGAATGCGGGGTCCTGAGAGAGCGGATACAGTGAATGCGGGGTCTGGGGAGAGCGGATATAGTGAATGCGGGGTCCGGGGAGAGCGGATATAGTGAATGCGGGGTCCGGGGAGAGCGGATATAGTGAATGCGGGGTCCTGAGAGAGCGGATATAGTGAATGCGGGGTCCGGGGAGAGCGGATATAGTGAATGCGGGGTCCGGGGAGAGCGGATATAGTGAATGCGGGGTCCGGGGAGAGCGGATATAGTGAATGCGGGGTCCGGGGAGAGCGGATATAGTGAATGCGGGGTCCAGTTCACACCTAAGCAATTTGTTGTTGGGCAGATTACAAAACTGCAACACGCATCAAAAAATTTTTTACAAAAATGCACCGCCTTCTTCTCTGCAGCATCTTGAAGTCTATCAGACTAAAAACGCATTGTTTTGTGTTTAAAAAAAAAGTCCCAGACTCTTCCCAAAAACGCAGCACAGATGTGAGCGCGCCCCGTAAGAATCCGTGTTGAATGGACTGCAGATCGTTGCTGCGAAAAGCCCCCCAAAAAAACGCGTCGGTGTGAACCGCGATGTGCACAAAATCCGCGCGTCATCCGCACCATGGATACTTTGTTCCTGAAGTCTCTTCCAGCTCAGGCAATGTATTGTTGGGTTTTAATTGTATCTTTTATGTTTCTTTTTGTAAATATTTTTGTTACAGGACATCGTTTTTTATAAATATCGGACATATTGGGAGAGTATTGTGAGCCCCCAACAGAGATCGCGGGAATATTTTGGGGACTTACCGGAACCAACGCAGAGGGCGATAAAGACGAGGAGACCGGCGGTGGACGCCATTGCGGTTCAAGGATGAGCGCGTCCTCCTGGCTGTCCTGTCCTCTTATATACATATATCTGTGTATGGGGGGGGTGGGGGGGGGGGGGGGGAGTTCCCATGAATGCGAAGAACCAACTGCTCCTTATTGTCTGGAATTGAGAGGATGACACCCGGAGACGGCAGACCTGTAATTTGGAGCCATTGTTCTGGACATTATGCCGAGTTGTCGTAGAAACTGTCGCCTCTCAGAACAATGGCGGTGACACCTCCACAAATCCAGGATGACTTCAGATCAGCCGAGGAGTGAAACTGTATGTGGATCGGTTACTGGCGGCACGGAGCACACTGGCCGTACACAGGCAAATTTTTGTTTTAAATTTTCACATTTTTGGCGTGTTTTTACTGCCCTAGAAACTAATAGAAACACGCATTTGTGAGATTTTCTGCTCAAAGAAAAAAAAAAAGTAATAATATATAAGTAAATAAATGTAAAATAAATCAAATAAATACACATAAACAAAAAAATCATGATAAATAAATAATAATTAACCCAAAGAGTGAAACTGTATGTCGATCGGTTACAGGTGGCACAGAGCAAGCTGGCCATAAGCAGGCAAATTTAATTTTAAATTGGCACATTTTTACTGCCCTGGAAACTAATAGAAACACGCAATTGTGAGATTTTCTGCTCAAATAAAAAATAAATAAATAAATAAATCCACATATAAATAAAATAAATCATGATAAATAAATAATAATTAACCCCTAACCTGAACCCAAGGAGTGTTACAGGCGGCACAGGGCAAGCTGGCCGTACGTGGACAAATTTTTGTTTAAATTTGCACGTTTTTGGCGCATGTTTACTGCCCTAGAAAATAATAGAAACACGCAATTGTGAGATTTTCTGCTCAAATAAAAAATAAATAAATAAATAAATCCACATATAAATAAAATAAATCATGATAAATAAATAATAATTAACCCCTAACCTGAACCCAAGGAGTGTTACAGGCGGCACAGGGCAAGCTGGCCGTACGTGGACAAATTTTTGTTTAAATTTGCACGTTTTTGGCGCATGTTTACTGCCCTAGAAAATAATAGAAACACGCAATTGTGAGATTTTTTGCCAAAAAAAAAAAGTAATAATATATGAATAAATAAATGTAAAATAAATCAAATAAATACACATATAAATAAAAAAATCATGATAAAAAAAAATCATGATGAATGAATAATAATTAACCCCTAACCTGAACCCAATTTTCTGCCAAAAAAAAAAAAGTAATAATATATGAATAAATAAATGTAAAATAAATCAAATAAATACACATATAAATAAAATAAATCCTGATAAATAAATAATAATTAACCCCTAACCTGAACCCAAGGAGTGAAACTGTATGTCTATCAGTTACAGGCGACACGGAGCAAGCTGGCCGTACACGGGCAAATTTGATTAAATTTGCACATTTTTGTCGCGTTTTTTACTGCCCTAGAAAAGAATAGAAACGCGTAATTGCAAGATTTTCTGCTCAAATTAAAAAAAAAAAAAAGAAGTAATAGTATATGAATAAATAAATGTAATATAAATCAAATAAATACACATATAAATAAAAAAATCATGATAAATAAATAATAATTAACCCCTAACCTGAACCCAAGGAGTGAAACTGTATGTTGATTGGTTACACATTTTTTGCGTGTTTTTACTGCCATAGAAAATAATAGAAACACGCAATTGTGAGATTTTTTGCCAAAAAAAAAAAGTAATAATATATGAATAAATAAATGTAAAATAAATCAAATAAATACACATATAAATAAAAAAATCATGATAAAAAAAAAATCATGATAAATGAATAATAATTAACCCCTAACCTGAACCCAATTTTCTGCCAAAAAAAAAAAAGTAATAATATACGAATAAATAAATGTAAAATAAATCAAATAAATACACATATAAATGAAAAAAAATCATGATAAATAAATAATAATTAACCCCTAACCTGAACCCAAGGAGTGAAACTGTATGTTGATTGGTTACACATTTTTTGCGTGTTTTTACTGCCATAGAAAATAATAGAAACACGCAATTGCGAGATTTTCTGCTAAAAAAAAAAAAGTAATAACATATGAATAAATAAATGTAAAATAAATCAAATAAATACACATATAAATGAAAAAAATCATGATAAATAAATAATAATTAACTCCTAACCTGAACCCCTCGCCCTCCAGAGGATTCCCCCCCCCCCCCTCCTTCCTGACCAGGACATTTTTCACGATACGGCGCTGCGTCACTTTAACTGACAATTGCGCGGTCATGCATCGCCACACCCAAATGGAATTTACATCCTTTTTTTCCTACAAATTGAGCTTTCTTTCGGTGGTATTTGATTGCCTGTGCATTTTTTAATTTTTTGCGCTATAAAAAAAAAGGCTGACAATTTTGAGAAAAAAACAATATTTTTGACTTTTTGCTATAAAACATGTCCAGTAAAAAAAATTTTAAAAATCAAATTTCGTCCTAAATTTTGGCCAAAATGTATTCTGCTCCGTGTCTTTGCTAAAAAAATCCCATTACGTGTAAATTAATTGGTTCACGTGAAAGTTATAGCGTTTACAACTCAAAACCTAACTAAGCCTAATGGCGGCCATAGACGGGTCGAGAATCGGACGATGTTCGCACTGTTAGTGGGTTCATTGGTCGGCTGTTTTTCTGGCTTTTTGCACATTTATTTTATCGGGCATGTTGGAAAATTTGCAGCCGATTTTGACGCTCAGACAATTTTCCCAGCAATGATGGGCAGATTGGCCAATCGTTTTACCGATAAAAAGAAGAAGAAAAGGAAGAAGGAGAAGAAGAAGAAAAAGGAGGAGAAGAAGGAGGAGAAGAAGGAGGAGGAGGAGAAGAAGGACGAGGAGGAGGAGGAGAAGAAGGAGGATGAGAAGGAGAAGAAGAAGAAGGAGGAGAAGGTCCGGAGAAGAAGGAGAAGGAGGAGGAGGAGGAGAAGGAGGAGGAGAAGAAGAAGAAGGAGGAGAAGGTGGAGGAGGAGAAGGAGAAGGAGGAGGAGGAGGAGGAGAAGAAGGAGGAGGAGGAGAAGGAGGAGGAGGAGAAGAAGAAGAAGGAGGAGAAGGTGGAGGAGGAGAAGGAGAAGGAGGAGGAGGAGAAGGAGAAGGAGGAGGAGAAGAAGACAAAGAAGGAGGAGGAGAAGGAGGAGGAGAAGAAGAAGAAGAAGGAGGAGGAGAAGGAGGAGGAGGAGAAGGAGGAGTAGGAGGAGGAGAAGGAGAAGGAGAAGGAAAAGAAGAAGGAGGAGGAGAAGCAGAAGAAGAGGAAGAAGAAGAAGGAGGAGGAGGAGGAGAAGAGGAAGAAGGAGAAGAAGGAGGAGGAGGAGGAGGAGAAGAAGAAGCAGGAGGGGGGGGGGGGAGAAAAAGAAGAAGAAGAAGAAGGGTAAGAAGGAGGAGGAGAAGAAGAAGAAGAAGGAGAAGAAGGAGGAGGAGGAGGAGAAGAAGAAGAAGAAGGAGAAGAAGGAGGAGGAGGAGAAGAAAAAGAAGAAGAAGAAGAAGAAGGAGGATGAGGAGAAGAAAAAGAAGAAGAAGAAGAAGGAGGAGGAGAAGAAGAGGGAGGAGGAGAAGAAGGAGAATAAGAAGGAGGAGGAGCAGGAGAAGGAGGAGGAGGAGAAGGAGAAGTAGGAGGAGGAGGAGAAGAGGAAGGAGGAGGAGGAGGAGAAGAAGAGGAAGGATGAGGAGAAGAGGAAGTAGGAGAAGAAGGAGGAGGAGAAGAAATAGAAGAAGGAGGAGGAGAAGGAGGAGAAGAAGGAGGAGGAGAAAAAGAAGAAGAAGGGTAAGAAGGAGGAGAAGAAGAAGAAGGAGAAGTAGGAGGAGAAG
>NW_028319563.1:65000-72028 GCF_062004578.1 Staurois parvus
CTTGTTAAGGTGTTTATTATTATTAATAATATATCTAAAATAGTGTATATATATATAAATAAATCTGTACTGGAAAGTGCTTGTCTTTACAATGTAAAATATAGAAATGATTAATAAAATCCTCCTATTCCTTCTGTACTGAATTGTATTGTAATTGTACTCTCCCTTTATATTGTAAAGCTCTGCACAAACTGTATATAATTTTCCCAAAATATATAAATATTTTAGATATATCTAAAATATTAATATATATATATATTAATTTCTATATATATTTTCTGGTATAATTGCACATCTGTTACAATGTTACTACAAAGACATTAAGCTGTATATTACAAGCAGCACATGATAAAGTCCCACACAATACAGACAGAAGCATCCTAATAATGAGGACCAGACTGCGCTGCCCTCCAATGGTAAAATATCAGATTGCAAACGACAAAATCAAACAAGCAAGATACAATTATCATAAAAGTTCAAATAAATGATCAAAGTGTATGGCGCCCTCTAGGTACGTTAGATAGGCTTTTTGTTGTTTAGGGGGTTTTTTTGAGACAGAGGCTGGGATGAGTCAGCCTGGGAGTGAGGTCACAGCAGGGTCAGTGCTTCCACTAGGCAAACTAGGTGGCCGCCTAGGATGCACTGCCACCTAGGGGCGCCTGCGTGCAGCACAGGCTGGCACTCTCTCTGTGTGGGATACTGCCCCGTCATGAATGATCTTTCAGCTGAGGGGAGGGGCGGCAGAGGGGAGGATGAAAAGACAGAGGATGCCGGGTGTCTAGGGCCAGTGTAGCAGCTGATCTGCGGCTCCTTCCAGTGTTCCTCTCAGACTCAGTCTCTTACTGCAAATCGGCTGGCGGCTGCTGATCACTGCGGAGTTCCAGCCCTTCTCTTCCCATTCATCAGCGGAGGTGGAGTAGTGCATGTTGAGGAAGGTAACGTCTGACTCTGTTGTCTCGTGTCTGTGTGAGTGTGACTCGGCTGGCCGGACATCCATCACATGTGCAATGTGTCGGTGAATGATGACATCATCACGATCCCCCAGCCTGCTCTGCTAGTGCCTGCTGATCTGTGTCAGTGTTGGTGGTGGTGTGCTGTGTCGAATCTGTCACTGTGTTCAGCTGCCTGCTGTCACAGTGTTTTACCGCCCCCCCATTGCCTGGGGAAATCCATCCTGGGATCTGTCAGAGTGTAGATCCATCATCTTTGTCACCTTGCCACTGCCAACCACAGATACAGTCCATCCGGGACACGGAGTTTGACTTTAATATCGGTGCTGGTGGCATCTTATGGCACTTATTTTTGCAAATTAAAAGACATTTTGCAATTTCATGATTTGTTGATTTAATATTTTCTCCTGTTTCTTTTTTTTTTGGGGGGGGGGGGCGCAAGTAGCTGGTCTAGCCTAGGGCTCCAAATAGTCTAGCACCGGCCCTGGCTGGGAGGCTCTAACAGATCAAGGCTTCTGGAGCCCTCCCACCTTCCTGGAATGTGGAGAACTGTCTGGAACAGGGGAGAGGAAGGGAGGAGGTCCAGATCTGCATGTTTGAGGGACCTTGACCAATGCCCTGGCAGGAGGCTGGGCGTAGTAATCAAAGCAACCAGTGCCCTCTGTAATGGCACCGGACCCCGACTGCACTTGGGTACTTCTGTTAGACAAGACTAGACGACACCAATCTTGAAGGAAAACCAGGAAATAGACTACTTTGTTTTAACACAGATACAAGATATATACATTCAAGGGAACAATCCCCCCTCCCTGCATAATGACACAGGGTGGGGAAATCCACACCCAGTAACAAGAGACACACCAGCAGACAGTCCCATCAGGAAGGAGGACTGCTGGAGACACCCCCCCACCAAGCCAATACACACACATACATCCCATAATAGTATGCTCCCAAGCAAGACACACAATAGAACAATGGGATGCAACCACATGGCATTAAACAATGAACAACCCCCCACCCCAATATCAGGACAGATCACCCTGTACCCCTAACAGGCACAGGGTGACTTACACATAATAGGGATATAGGGACCTGAGACAGGGGTCTCCCCACCTCTCCAAAGTGAGCTGTGTTCCATGGGCCCCCCACCCAAAGTCACCAGTTGATAAGGAAGATATTGGGCAGCTGCACAGCATCCTTGTTTGCCCCTCCCCTGCCCTTTTCCATCAGCACTGGGGAGCATATTAGCTGAGTGAGGGAGAGAAATTGAAGGAGAGGAGAAACATTGGAATACTAGTCAGTACCAGTGTGTGCAAAGGTGTGTTTGCTTTGCAGGAATAAATCACCTCTAACACTGGGTGTCCTACGTGTGAGTGAATGTTGCTGTGATATGGAAAACTATTAGTTTAGTTTTTTACATTTTAGAATGGGGAGACTAGAGATGGTGCAAGTTTTTAAAGGGTGTCATGACTGGAAAAAGATTTGGAAACACTGGTATTGATCGGTGAACTTCAAAGTCAATGGAGCAATAATGCCGCCTGCAGGACTTTGCTCCAATTCATTGGTGTATAAACAAGGGTTCTTGGAGCGGTAGGTGATGGTCATGTTTGTAGTGCTACCCTCTTGAGAGCTGCTGGCTTTGGGTCCTGCAAGGATTACACCTTATGCAGGCCATAGATGGGGTGAAAACCGGCCGTTTTTAAAAAAAAAAAAAACGAAAAATCGGTCGTTCAATCGATACCACCATTGGTAAAAAAAAATTGGCTGATTTTTATCCCGTCTACGGCCGGCAAATATAATAGCGGAGTGTCCCTGCCGAGAGCTCCGCTATTATATTTGACATGAAAAAGTATTGCGGTTGCAACAATGTATCTATTTGTATCCATTAGTATCTATTTGTATCCATTTTGGATACAGATGTTTTTATTCGGATACAAATAGATACATTGTTGCAACTGCAAGACTTTTCATATAAAATATAATAGCGGACTGGAATTCTTCTTCATTTTCTTCTTCTTTTTATTCTTTTTCTTCTTTTCTTCTGGAATTCTTCTTCATTTTCTTCTTCTTTTTCTTCTGGAATTCTTCTTCATTTTCTTCTTCTTTTTCTTCTTCTTTTTATTCTTCTTGCAGGACACGGCTCATGCGCATTTTTTTTATCGGTAAAAATATGGGCAGATTTGCCCATCATTGCTGTGAAAATCGGCCGATCGACAAAATCGGCCGATTCTTTTCCAACTTTACCGATAAAAAAAATGTGTCAAAATCACGAAAATCGGCCGACCAATTAACCCATTAACGGTGCAAAAATCGGCCGATTTTCGACCCATCTATGGCCGGCGTATGTCTGTAGCCCAAAAAATAATAAAAAACGCACAAAAAGAAAGAAGTGGCAGACTGGATGGATCACTTGGCCTTTTTCTGCTGTCACTTTTCTATGTGTGCCATTCCCAGACATCGGTGATAAGATCTCCCAGATGAGTACAAAGCAATAGTCGTGTTTTATTGAGGATTTAAAAGGTTACAGAAAAACAAATGTGAAACCTGACGGCAGGAGACCCGATATCCTGGAAAACCTGAACCGGTTTCTTAGAAATCTCCTCTGAACTTCAAACATGTCATCACTTTATTTTTCAGTATCGTCCAACAAGCCTGGCCAGTTAAGCAAGTCTGACCAATCCCCTGTATTGTTGTCTCCTACGTGCATCCAGAAGGTGTTCCCAGCTCTTACCTTTTGCCACTTTTTATGTTACGGCCTTGTTCCAAAACAGATTAAATTCATTTTTTTCCCTCAACATTCTACAAACAATTCCCCATAATGACAACATCAAAGAAGTTTGTTTTGAAATCTTTGCAATTTATTAAAAAAAAAAAAAAACCCCATGTACATAAGTATTCCCAGCCCCCCCCCCCCCCATGTACATAAGTATTCCCAGCCCCCCCCCCCCCATTTCCATAAGTATTCCCCCCCCCATGTACAAGGGTATTCCCAGCCTTTCCTCAATCCTTTTTTGAAGCCCCTTTAGCCCCCATTCCAGCCTCGAGTCATTCTGAGTACGATGCTACAAGCCTGGACACCTATATTTGGGTGATTTCTCCCATTCTTCTTTGCAGGACCTCAGAAGCTTCATCAGGTTGGATGGGGAGGGTCGGTGCACAGCCATTTTCAGATCTCTCCAGAGATGTTCAATCAGGTTCAAGTCTGGGCTCTGGCTGGGCCACTCCAGGACATTCACAGAGTTGGCCCGTAGCCACTCCTTTGTTATGTGGGCTGTGTGCTGAGGGTCATTGTCCTGTTGAAAGATGAACCGTCGCCCCAGTCTAAGGTCCAGAGCGCTCTGGAACAGGTTTTCATCAAGGATGTACATTGCTGCATTCATCTTTCCTTCAATCCTGACTAGTCTCCCAGTTCCTGCCACTGACAACATCCCCACAGAATGATGCTGCCACCACCATGCTTCACCGTAGGGATGGTATTGGCCAGGTGGTGAACGGTGCCTGGTTTCCTCCAGACATGACGCTTGGCATTCAGGCCAAAGAGTTCAATCTTTGTTTCATCAGAGCAGAGAGTTTTGTTCCTCATGGTCTGAGAGTCCCTCAGGTGCCTTTTGGCAAACTCCATTTGCCTTTTACTGAGGATTGGCTTCCTGCTGGCCACTCTACCATACAGGCCTGATTGGTGGAGTGCTGCAGAGATGGTTGTTCTTCTGGAAGGTTCTCCTCTCTCCACAGAGAAACACTGGAGCTCTTTCAGTGTGACCATCGGCTGCTTGGTTACCTCCCTGGCTAAGGCCCTTCTGCCTCGATCGCTCATTTTAGCCAGGTGGCCCGCTCTAGGAAGATTCCTGGTGGTTCCAAACTTCTTCATTTACGGATGATGGAGGCCACTGTGCTCATTGGGATCTTCAATGCTGCAGAAATTTTTCTGTACCCTTCCCCAGATCTGTGCCTTGATACAATCCTGTCTCGGAGGTCTACGGACAATTCCTTGGACTTCATGGCTTGGTTTGTGCTCTGACATGCACTGTTACCTGTGGACCTTCTATAGACAGGTTTATGCCTTTCCTAATCATGTCCAATCCACTGAATGTCCCACAGGTGGACTCCAAATCCACAGAATGTCCCACAGGTGGACTCCAATCCACTGAATGTCCCACAGGTGGACTTCAATCCACTGAATCTCCCACAGGTGGACTTCAATCCACTGAATCTCCCACAGGTGGACTCCAATCCACTGAATGTCCCACAGGTGGACTCCAATCCACTGAATGTCCCACAGGTGGACTCCAATCCCCTGAATGTCCCACAGGTGGACTCCAATCCCCTGAATGTCCCACAGGTGGACTCCAATCCCCTGAATGTCCCACAGGTGGACTCCAATCCCCTGAATGTCCCACAGGTGGACTCCAATCCACTGAATGTCCACAGGTGGATTCCAATCCACTGAATGTCCACAGGTGGACTCCAATCCACTGAATGTCCCACAGGTGGACTCCAATCAAGTTGTGGAAACATCTCAAGGAGGATCAGTATTGCCCTAAAAATAGGTGTGCCAAGCTTGTAGCATCATACTCCAAACGACTTGAGGCTGTAATTGATGCTAAAGGGGCTTCAACAAAGGTTTCAGTTTTTATTTTTAATAAATTGCAAAGATTTAAAAACAAACTTCTTTCACGTTGCCATTATGGGGTATTGTTTGTAGAATGTGGAGGAAAAAATGAATTTAATAAATTTTGGAATAAGGCTGCAACAACAAAATGTGGCAAGAGTGAAGCGCTGGGAATACTTTCTGGATGCGCAGTATGAATAGCGGAGACATCCGACCAATGGGGATACTTTCTGGATGCGCTGTGTATTTGCACGCATGGAGAAGGCGAAGGTTTTCATCCATCAATTCTACCATCCTAGACAGAGACATTCTTTTGCTGGCTCTTCAGTGTGTGGGCTTGTTATCCACTTCCAGCTCCGGAAGGTTTTACCCCCTTCATGACCATGGCATTTGTCCTACTCAGCACTGCGCTATTCTAACTGATAATTGTACGGTCATGCAACTTTGTACCCAAATTAACCACTTCGTCTGGAAGTTGTATATAAACGGCCGGACGGTGGCAGTGCAGGGTCGGGTGGCTGTTTATAAATGTCCTCCCCGCTCCCTGCTTGTGTGCACTCCCCTGGGAGCACGCAGCACCGCGATCCGGTGCCCGCTGTGTCCTCCTGACACAGTGGAAACCCGATTGTCGTATGGGAACGCTGTGCGATGTCCTGATCATGTGAGCACTGATTGGCCAATCAGTGATCACATGAAGAGTAGTAAGCAAGATGTCACTTCTGACATCATTGCTTACTACGTGTGAAATCTGTGAATGATCACAGATATCACATGGTACAGGGCTATTCACTACAGCCTTGTATCATGTGACAAGCTGTGACCAATCACAGCTCACACAGTATTTCTCAATGGCTGCAGGAATGCAGTCAGAGAGAAGGAGAAATGATTGCTTTTACATCCTATATGGGTGTAAAAGCAATCAGTGTAAAAAAAGAAAAACAAATCTTCATCACCCCCACAGTAGTACAGTGTCACAGTATGTAAAAAAAAAAAAAAATAATATAAAAAATTAAATAAAAATGTAAAAAATGTTTTGAAAAATTATAATTTTTGGTTATAAACTAATTTGGGTTGTTTTTTTGTTTTTTTTTTACTAAAATGATAATTGAATAAATTTTGGCCGAGATTTATGAAGAAAGATTATTTATTTGCAAAATTTTATAAGAAAAACACTTTTTAAAAACATTTTTGGACTTTTTATTTATATAGCAAAAAAAAATAAAAATCCCAGCGGTGAATAAATATTACCAAAATATTTTATCTGTCTCAAAAAAATGCTAAAAAAGTCATATGGGTGCAGTGTTGCATGACCGCGCAATTGTCATTCAAAGTGTGACAGCGCTGAAAGCTGAAAATTGGCCTGGACAGGAAGGGGGGTAAAGTGTCCGGACTGGAAGGGGGGGGGAAAGTGTCCGGACTGGAAGGGGGGGGGGAAGTGTCCAGACTGGAAGGGGGGGGGAAAGTGTCCG
>NW_028319564.1:0-10000 GCF_062004578.1 Staurois parvus
CCAGCATCCTGATCACCACCATACCCCATACCAGCGTCCTGATCACCACCATACCCCATACCAGCATCCTGATCACCTCCATACCCCATACCAGCATCCTGATCACCTCCATACCCCATACCAGTGCATTTTAGGGTCTCAACTGCTCAATTTTCAGATATATATCTCATTAATTGTAGACTATAACTTTCACACAGACTAAATAATATACACAGTTTTGGGTTATCGTTGCCCATAAAATGTAGCAAAATAATAATATAATAATAATAAAAAAACAATAATAATAATAATATTAATAGTTAATATGAGCCTGTATAGTAATCATAACAACAATACTACTACTACTAATAAAATAATAAAAATAATAATAATAATATATAATAATAAAAAACAATATAATAATAATAATAATAATAATAATAAAAAAAAAAATTAAAATAATATTAAAAGTTAAATTGATCCTGTATAGTAATCATAACAACAACAATACTACTACAAATAATAATGATAATTAAAAAATAATAATATAACAATAATATTTATTAATATTTTGATCCTGTATATTAAGAATAATGTCACATAAATAAAAGCAATTTATAGAAACTTCCGAACTGCCCGCCTCCCTTTACTGCACTGCTGCATCACCCAAATATGTCTTTATGGGGCCAATAAAATGAGCGACGCCCGCGTATACCTTCACAACACCTTATATAACCGCAGCAACACTCGTCCGCCTACAATGGCGGCTGACACAGCCGTTGGATCGCACTGAATCTCTGTACAGATTTTCGGATGGCTTCTATATGTAAATTGTCACTTTTACACTTTTCATATAAATAAAAATAATATTTTTATATATAAAGTCACTTTTTAAAAAAAAAAGCGAAGCTAAACTCCAAGTCAGCAGCTAAATACACATAATACATATACTGAATTTTTAATTTAAAAAAAAAAATCCTGTTCAGCCAGTCCTTCGATTTTACACACCGGCCTAGCCAGGCAGGGGACACGCTTGCTCCCTGCTTCCTGTGTCACCACTCCACCTTCTGCCAGCTCATTGGACAAGAAATCAGCATCACCAGCTCTGCACCAATGGGCAGACAATCCAGTCAAGCTGAACCAATAGTGGAGTGATTGTCCTGTTTGGCAGGAGAGTGTGAATCACAAGACAAGCCAAACAGAATTACAAACCCTTTGGCAGTTAATACAATCCTCAGATATGTTTAGAATTCCACCTGAAGCCTATTTCAGCCGGTAAGGTGGGATCAGGATGGCCGGCGGTATGGCGCTCTCTGTGTGCGGCGCGCAGTGCGCATGACCCCAGGCTACAGCCGAATATCAATATGGAGTTCTCGGACCCTCCTTCATGGAGAGGCAGACATGGTGTCATCCCCGGAGCATTCATCACCCCCCTCCACCTCACCACACAGCTATGGAGTGACACCGCCAGGACAGGACGGGGAAGGGGGGTGATACAGTAACCCTACAAGAGATACGCAAGTGTGAGTGTACTATACTGTATATATATATACTCTACATTGCCCAAAGTAGTGGCCCCGCCCTCCCAATCATGGGATTCAGGTGTTCCAATCCCCTCCATATCATGTGATTCAGGTGTTCCAATCCCCTCCATACCATGTGATTCAGGTGTTCCAATCCCCTCCCAATCATTGGATTCAGGTGTTCCAATCCCCTCCCAATCATGTGATTCAGGTGTTCCAATCCCCTCCCAATCATGTGATTCAGGTGTTCCAATCCCCTCCGTATCATGTGATTCAGGTGTTCCAATCCCCTCCATATCATGTGATTCAGGTGTTCCAATCCCCTCCATATCATGTGATTCAGGTGTTCCAATCCCCTCCATATCATGTGATTCAGGTGTTCCAATCCCCTCCATATCATGTGATTCAGGTGTTCCAATCCCCTGCATGGACACAGGTGTATATAATCATCCCCTAGGCATGCAGACGGCTTCTACAAACATTGGTGAAAGAATGGGTCGCTCTCAGGAGCTCAGTGACTCCAAGCGTGGTCCCGTGATAGGTGGCCACCTGGGCAATAAGTCCATCCGTGACATTTCCTGGCTACTAAATATTCCACGCTCAACTGTTAGTGGGATTATAACAAAGTGGAAGCAACTGGGAACAACATCCACTCAGCCACCAAGTGGTAGGCCACGTCACATGACAGGGCGGGGTCAGCGCATGCTGAAGCACACAGTGCGCAGAAGTCACCAACTGTCTGCGGAGTCAATAGCTAAAGACCTCCAAACTTGGTGTGGCCTTCAGATGAGCCCAACAACAGTGTGTAGAGAGCTTCATGGAATGGGCTTCCATGGCCGAGCAGCTGCATCCAAGCCTTCCATCACCAAGTGCAATGCAAAGCGTCGGAGGCCGTGGTGTAAAGCACGCCGTCACTGGACTCTAGAGCAATGGAGACGTGTTCTCTGGAGTGACCAATCACACTTCTCTGTCTGGCAATCCGATGGACGTGTCTGGGTTTGGTGGTTGCCAGGAGAACGGTACTTGCCTGACTGCATTGTGCCAAGTGTAAAGTTTGGTGGAGGGGGATTATGGTGTGGGGTTGTTTTCAGGGGTTGGGCTTGGCCCCCTAGTTCCAGTGAAGGGAACTCTTAAGGCGACATTTTGGACATTTTCATGCCCCCAACTTTGTGGGAGGAGTTTGGGGATGGCCCCTTCCTGTTCCAACATGACTGCCCCCCAATGCACAAAGCAAGGTCCATAAAGACATGGAGGAGCCAGTTTGGGGTGGAGGAACTTGACTGTCCTGAACAGAGTCCTGACCTCAACCCCATAGAACACCTTTGGGATGAATTAGAGCGGAGACTGCGAGCCAGGCCTCCTCCCCCGACATCAGTGCCTGACCTGACAAATGTGCTTCTGGAAGAATGGTCCAACCTTCCCATAGACACCCTCCTAAACCTTGTGGACGGCCTTCCCAGAAGAGTTGAAGCTGTTATAGCTGCAAAGGGCGGGGCCAACTCAATATTGAACCCTATGGACTAAGACTGGGGGGCCATTAAAGGTCATGTGGGTGGAAAGGGCGGGGCCAACTCAATATTGAACCCTACGGACTAAGACTGGGGGGCCATTAAAGGTCATGTGTGTGGAAAGGGCGGGGCCTACTCAATATTGAACCCTACGGACTAAGACTGGGAGGTCATTAAAGGTCATGTGTGTGGAAAGGGCGGGGCCAACTCAATATTGAACCCTACGGGCTAAGACTGGGGGGCCATTAAAGGTCATGTGTGTGGAAAGGGCGGGGCCAACTTAATATTGAACCCTACGGACTAAGACTGGGGGGCCATTAAAGGTCATGTGTGTGGAAAGGGCGGGGCCTACTCAATATTGAACCCTACGGACTAAGACTGGGAGGTCATTAAAGGTCATGTGTGTGGAAAGGGCGGGGCCAACTCAATATTGAACCCTACGGGCTAAGACTGGGGGGCCATTAAAGGTCATGTGTGTGGAAAGGGCGGGGCCAACTTAATATTGAACCCTACGGACTAAGACTGGGGGGCCATTGAAGGTCATGTGTGTGGGGAAAGGTCAGCCGACCAATACTTGTGGCAATATAGTATATATATATATCTCACACATACGCTCACAATATGTCACAGAGCCCAGAGAAGTCCAGTTTGGGGTTTATACATCTCCCAGGCTTCTTTATCTACATCCTGGAGCCTCTGATCCACCCAGGAATGTACTGGTCCTTGGCAGCCAGGTGAGTTCCCACACACCGCACATGCTCAGTGTGCTCCGTAGCCCGGGGAGCAGGGAGGCCGAGTCCAGGGTTTGTGAATATTGGAAGTTGCATTTTTGTGGCCGACCAGCACTAGGCTTGTTTTTTCTGCATGCCAGGACAGTTTGTGTCCCAATTCCAGGACATGGAGAGCTCTGTACACCACCTTTGTGAATAGCACCAATATACACACCACCCACCCCAGGGAGCACAGCGCCCCCTACCTATTCCCCACCCCAGGGAGCACAGCGCCCCCTACCTATTCCCCACCCCAGGGAGCACAGCGCCCCCTACCTATTCCCCACCCCAGGGAGCACAGCGCCCCCTACCTATTCCCCACCCCAGGGAGCACAGCGCCCTCTACCTATTCCCCACCCCAGGGAGCACAGCGCCCCCTACCTATTCCCCACCCCAGGGAGCACAGCGCCCCCTACCTATTCCCCACCCCAGGGAGCACAGCGCCCCCTACCTATTCCCCACCCCAGGGAGCACAGCGCCCCCTACCTATTCCCCACCCCAGGGAGCACAGCGCCCCCTACCTATTCCCCACCCCAGGGAGCACAGCGCCCCCTACCTATTCCTGACCCCTGGGAGCACAGCGCCCCCTACCTATTCCCCACCCCAGGGAGCACAGCGCCCCCCTACCTATTCCTGACCCCTGGGAGCACAGCGCCCCCTACCTAATCCTTACTCCAGGGAATGTAGCACATCAACAATTTAACCAAATCCATGTTTCAGCGGGAGCACTTTTGAATGTTCTCTTGCCAAGTCCTGTGGGGGGGGGGGACCTATTTATGTATTTTGTGCACATATGTTATGTAGATTGTACCCCTTGTTGGGCTGTGCAGTGGCCACCTCTCCCTCTCTCTCTCCCCCCTCTCTCTCTCTCCACCCCCTCTCTCCCTCTCTCTCTCCTCCCTCTCTCCCCCCTCTCTCTCTCTCCACCCCCCCTCTCTCTCTCTCTCTCCCTCCCTCCCTCTCCCTCTTTCCCTCTCACTCCTATCTCTCTCCCCCCCCCCCTTTTCTTCCCCCTCTCTCTCCCTCTCCCCCCCCCTCCTTCTCGCTCCTCTCTCCTTCTCTCTCCCTCTATATAGTAGTTTTGGTTCCGTTTCAGTGAACAGTTTTCCTTCACATTTATTTCCCTCACAGGAATTTGTTCAGCAAAGATTATTTTTAAAAAAAGGAAGTGGAACTGAAACTATTTTCCTTTTTATTCACTCAGCTGATTCTCACGGAGGCCAATTCAGACCCCTTTCCTTGGACAGGAGGAGGACAACAGACCCGGCAGCGATTCGATCGACAGAGGCACCTGTTGCGGTGGGATTGTGGTGCATCTATAGAGGAGTCAAGTCATGGTGTTGGATGAATGATAAAGAGCTTTATTACGCCGAAAAGACGCGTTTTGTGGCTCAAAGCTGCCACTTCCTCAGTTGTGAGCCACGAAGACTCCGCCCCATCCATGGACGCACCACAATCCCACCCCACACTCCAAATGGTGTCGGGTGAGATTGTGACGTGCCTACGGATGGGTTGGAGTCTTGATGTTCGATGAATAATAAAGCGCTTTTTTTTTCATCTTTCATGAGTCTTTTCGGTGAAATAAAGCTCTTTATTATTCATCTAACATCATGACTCCGCCCCATCCATGGACGCACCACAGTCCCACCCCACACTCCAAATGGTTCCTCTGCCGATCGGATCACCAGAGGGTCTTCTGTCCTTCTCCAACCCAAGGAAAAGGGTCTGTGGTTCAAAGCCGCCACTTCCTCAGTTGTGAGCCACGAAGACTCCGCCCCATCCATGGACGCACCACAATCCCACCCCACACTCCAAATGGTTCCTCTGCCGATCGGATCACCAGAGGGTCTTCTGTCCTTCTCCAACCACAAGGAAAAGGGTCTGTGGTTCAAAGCCGCCACTTCCTCAGTTGTGAGCCACGAAGACTCCGCCCCATCCATGGACGCACCACAGTCCCACCCCACACTCCAAATGGTTCCTCTGCCGATCGGATCACCAGAGGGTCTTCTGTCCTTCTCCAACCCAAGGAAAAGGGTCTGTGGTTCAAAGCCGCCACTTCCTCAGTTGTGAGCCACGAAGACTCCGCCCCATCCATGGACGCACCACAATCCCACCCCACACTCCAAATAATTCCTCTGCCGATCGGATCACCAGAGGGTCTTTTGTCCTTCTCCAACCCAAGGAAAAGGGTCTGAGGAGACCCTCCGGTGATCCGATCGGCAGAGGCACCTGTTGAGCGTGGGGAGGGATTGTGGTGCGTCTATGGATGGATCAAAGTCATGTTGTTGGATGAACAATAAAGAACTTTATTTCACCGAAAAGACGAGTTTCATAGCTCACTACTGAGGAAGTGGCGGCTGTGAGCCACAAAACGCGCCTTTTCGGTGAAATAAAGCTTTGTTTTGTCATCAAGACTCCGACCCATCCATGGACGCACCACAATCCCACCCCACACTCCAACAGGAGCCTCTGCCGATCGGATCACCGGAGGCTCTTTTCAGACCCTTTCCCTTGGGTAGGAGAAAGAACAAAAGTCCCGATGGTGATCTGATCGGCAGATACACCCGTTGGAGTGTGTGGGGTGGGATTGTGGTGCGTCTATGGATGGGGCGGAGTCTTGATGTTGGATGGATAATAAAGCGCTGTTTTTTCATCTGTCATACATCTTTTCGGCTCTTTATTATTCATCCAACATCAGATGAATGGAAGACGGTTATATTTTGTTTTATTACTTTCTATTCTATTCAAATTTGTTCTATTCGAATTTTGGAAGACGGTTATATTTTCTGTTTTATTCTATTCTATTCTACTTTATTCTTTCTATTCTATTGGGGGGGGGGGGGGGTTTCGAATTTTGGAAGACGGTTCTATTCTTTGTTTTATTCTATTCTACTTTATTCTTTATATTCTATTGGGGGGGGGTTTCGAATTTTGGAAGACGGTTCTATTCTTTCTGTTTTATTCTATTCTACTTTATTCTTTATATTCTATTGGGGGGGGGGGGTTTCGAATTTTGGAAGACGGTTATATTTTCTGTTTTATTCTGCTCTATTCTGCTTTATTCTTTTCTATTCTATTTTCCATATTATTACAAATTCAAATTTATTCAAATTTGAAATTCGAATTTCGGAAGACGATTATATTTTTTCTGTTTTATTCTATTTTATTTTTTTCTATTCTATTTCCTATTCTGTTCAAATTATTTCTATTCAAATTTCGAAAGACGGTTATATGCTTTCTGTTTTATTCTTTCTATTCTGGTTGAATTCACATGTATTCTATTTGAATTTTGGAAGACGGTTCTATGCTTTCTATTTTATTCCATTCTATGCTACTTTATTCTTTTCTATTCTATTCAAATTCATTCTGTTTGAAATTCGAAATTTTGGAAGACGATTATATTCTTTCTATTTCCTTCTATTTTATGTTGTTCTTTTCTATTCTATTCAAATTTATTCTGTTTGAAATTCGAAATTTTGGAAGACGATTATATTCTTTCTATTTCCTTCTATTTTACGTTGTTCTTTTGTATTCTATTCATATCTATTCTATTCTAAATTCGAACTTCTGTAGATGGTTATATTCTTTCTATTTCCTTCTATTTTACGTTGTTCTTTTCTATTCTATTCATATCTATTCTATTCTAAATTTGAACTTCTGTAGATGGTTATATTCTTTCTATTGTATTCTATGCTATTCTTTTATTTTCTATTCTATTCCTTTATTTTCAATTCTATTTTTATTCTGTTCTTCTTTTGGAATTCGATTCGAATTTCGGACGAATTTTCATTACGTTATTTCTGATTCGTCTAAATTCGTTACTAATTGCCATTCGGAAATTAAGAATCATGAAAAATTTGTCTGTATTTGGAAGGAAACGAGCTGCACGCGTCTATGTACAATGGACTTGCGGCATTTCGTTATGTGTCACAATTTCTGCTTTGCGCAGCAGAGGGAGGAAATGTGGTAAGCGGGGGGGCCGGTAGCAGGGGGGGGGGGGGAGGCCAGTAGCAGGACAGGGGGGGGGGGAGGCCAGTAGCAGGACTTGGTTTCTGAAACCTTCAGACTTCTAGCAATGTTTCCTGTCACAACGCCGGGACTGACCATGTGATCAGCGGCGTACGGTCGCGGCTTCCTAACCATCTACAGAGCAGAAGCGGGTAAGAATCGGACGTGCAGGTTCCTAACACCCTCCCCATGTACAGAGGCGACCCGCATGGGAACGCTCTCACACGCCATTCACAGTGTTTTCATCATGAAATTCCTCGGTTTCCTCATTCGAACCATACAAATTCGGAGCGGCAGGAAGGGCGGGGGGAGGGGAATTCTACCCCGCCTGACCCTTCATGTGTCATATTTGTCTCTAATTTCCAAGAACTCCATGAAAATAATAAAACAAAAAAAAAAAGAAGCTGCGATGGAAACAATGGCGCTCCCGGAGCCCAGGACAGACAGAATGATGACTGCGTGCCCAGAAAATGGCAGTCTCTGCTTCCAGGGAGTCTTCGGTCCTGGAAACGCACTGACGCGCGGCTGCGGACGGACGAGGTGCGCAAAAATCCTGATGTCAGTTAATGTTTCATGAACTCAGCTTGGAATTGTACGTAGGGCGGCGGCCGCGTTCCCTCATTATATACGCAGACTCTGCTTCCTCCTCCACCGCCATTTTGTTGGTGGGGTGATCCCAACAAATCAGCCTGATGGGACAGAAGAGCCCCCTGAGACCGTGCTGCCCGGCTGCGTTGCCTTACACATGTGTGCGATGGATGTTTTGCGTGTTAGCTGCGTTAAGGCAGCCCATTCGTAGGAATAGGATGGGAGCGCGGAAACGTGCGGACAGGCGCCATTTCTGGCAATGCAGCATCACAACGCATGGTGGAGTGTTACCGCGCGCTACAATTTATCGCCTTAGTGCAGGGGTCTCAAACCAAGGGCCAGTTTATTGTCCTTCAGACTTTAGGGGGGCCGACTGTGTCCGGTGGGAGTAGGCTATGTCCGATCTTTGGTATGAGGGGAGAAATAGTTGTGTCAGTGGGAGGAATAGTTCCCATCATTGGTGTCAGTGGAGGAATAGTGTCCCATCATTGGTGTCAGTGGGAGGAATAGTTCCCATCATTGGTATCAGTGGGATGAATAGTGTCCCATCATTGGTGTCAGTGGGAGGAATAGTGCCCCATCATTGGTATCAGTGGGAGGAATAGTGCCCCATCATTGGTATCAGTGGAAGGAATAGTGCCCCATCGTTGGTGTCAGTGGGAGGAATAGCGCCCCATCATTGGTGTCAGTAGGAGGAATAGCGCCCCATCATTGGTGTCAGTGGGAGGAATAGTTCCCATCATTGGTATCAGTGGAAGGAATAGTGCCCCGTCATTGGTGTCAGTGGGAGGAATAGTGCCCCATCATTGGTGTCAGTGGGAGGATTAGTGCCCCGTCATTGGTGTCAGTGGGAGGAATAGTGTCCCATCATTGGTGTCAGTGGGAGGAATAGTGCCCCGTCATTGGTGTCAGTGGGAGGAATAGTGCTCCGTCATTGGTGTCAGTGGGAGAAATAGTGCCCCATCATTGGTGTCAGTGGGAGGAATAGTGCCCCATCATTGGTGTCAGTGGGAGGAATAGTGCCCCATCATTGGTGTCAGTGGGAGGAATAGTGCTCCATCATTGGTGTCAGTGGGAGGAATAGTGCCCCATCATTGGTGTCAGTGGGAGGAATAGTGCCCCATCATTGGTGTCAGTGGGAGGAATAGTGCCCCATCATTGGTGTCAGTGGGAGGAATAGTGCCCCATCACTGGTGTCAGTGGGAGGAATAGTGCCCCATCATTGGTATCAGTGGGGGGAATAGTGCTCCATCATTGGTGTCAGTGGGAGGAATAGTGCCCCATCATTGGTGTCAGTGGGAGGAATAGTTTCCATCATTGGTGTCAGTGGGAGGAATAATGCCCCATCATTGGTATCAGTGGGAGGAATAGTGCCCCATCATTGGTGTCAGTGGGAGGAATAGTTCCCATCATTGGTGTCAGTGGGAGGAATAGTTCCCATCATTGGTGTCAGTGGGAAAAATAGTTCCCATCATTGGTGTCAGTGGAGGAATAGTTCCCATCATTGGTGTCAGTGGAGGAATAGTTCCCATCATTGGTGTCAGTGGAGGAATAGTTCCCATCATTGGTGTCAGTGGAGGAATAGTTCCCATCATTGGTGTCAGTGGAGGAATAGTTCCCATCA
>NW_028319564.1:15000-87899 GCF_062004578.1 Staurois parvus
TAAAAACATCAAAATGTATCAAAGCATAAAAACATCACAATGTATCGAAACCAAAACACATCAAAATGTATCGAAACCAAAAAACCATCAAAATGTATCAAAACCAAAACACATCAAAATGTATCAAAACCAAAACACATCAAAATGTATCAAAGCATAAAAACATCAAAATGTATCAAAACCAAAACACATCAAAATGTATCAAAACCCAAAAACATCAAAATGTATCAAAACCAAAACACATCAAAATGTATGAAAACAAAAAAACATCACAATGTATCGAAACCAAAACACATCAAAATGTATCAAAACCAAAACACATCAAAATGTATCGAAACCAAAAAACCATCAAAATGTATCGAAACCAAAACACATCAAAATGTATCAAAGGATAAAAACATCAAAATGTATCAAAACCAAAACACACCAAATGTATAAAAACCAAAACACATCAAAATGTATCGAAACCAAAACACATCAAAATGTATCAAAACCCAAAAACATCAAAATGTATCAAAGGATAAAAACATCAAAATGTATCAAAACCAAAACACATCAAAATGTATCAAAACAAAAAACCATCAAAATGTATCGAAACCAAAACACATCAAAATGTATCAAAACCAAAACACATCAAAATGTATCAAAGGATAAAAACATCAAAATGTATCAAAACCAAAACACATCAAAATGTATCGAAACATTATGACATCACCAAAATGTTTTTGGGTTTCGATACATTTTGATGTTTTTGAGTTTTGAAATGACATCAAAATGTATCGAAAACCCCAAAAACATCAAAATGTATCAAATCCCAAAATCATCAAAAATATACAGAAAGCCAAAAACACCAAAATGTATCTAAATATAAAAAAGTAAAAATGTAAGTAAACATACATCATGAAAAATGTATCGAAACCCAAAAACGGCATCAAAATGTTCCGAAACCCAAAAACATCAAAATGCATCTAAACATTATAACATCACCAAAATGTATCGAAACCCAAAAACATAAAAATGTAAAAACATCAAAAGTTATCTAAACATTATGACATCACCAAAATGTTTTTGGGTTTCGATACATTTTGATGTCTGAGTCTTGAAATGACATCAACCTGTATCAAAACCCAAAATCGAAACCCCCAAAACATCAAAATGTATCAAATCCCAAAATCATCAAAAATGTATTGAAACTCAAAAACATCAAAAAAGTATCTACATATTAAAAAAACCATCAATATGTATCTAAATATAAAAACATCATCAAAATGTAGCAAAACTCCAAAACACATCAAAATTTATCTAAACATAAAAACAAAATCAAAATGTATTGAAACCCAAAAACATCAAAATGTATTAAAACCTAAAAACCACATAATATATTACATTTTACCCCGCTTTGTATTTGGTGGCGCAGTGCGGTTCCGATCGCTCCAGTTTGCACCAGCGTGCTGCTTTGATGAGCACTGAGAGCCGGTTCTGGGTTCCAGATGCGTTTCTGCCTGTGCAGTTTTGGTGCATTTTTATCTGTTTTGATGTGTTCCGGTGCGCTCCCCCTCCCCCTCCTTTTTTTTTTTCCTTCAGCTGCTTCCACACCGCGCCGCTGAAAATAAAAAATGCATCAAAAGCACATATATACTTTTTTGCCGCATTTCTGATGCATTTCCAGTGCATTTTTTGGGTGCCTATCACCCAGCATGCACCTGTGAAACTTAAGCATTGACTCAAAAAATGCACCAAAAGGCACCTTTTTGGCACATTTGTAGCACATTTTCTAATGACTTCACTGGGTCCTGCGTTTTTGCTGCGGTGCTGCAAGCGGGACTTGTCGAGGAACCCGCAGCGCAGTGGTGTGAAGAGTCCCATAGGATTGAGAAGCATTTTTCTGTGTCAGAGCGATCGTTGTGTCTGTACAGAGCTCTGTGTTGATGCCAGGGGCGGACTGACCATTTGGGAACTCAGGCACCACCGAGGGCCCGGGGTCAGTAGGGGGCCCCATGAGATGCCCCTGGTACCTTTCATAGGCTTTTTTGGGTGTGGTTTGAGTGTGGGCGAGAACACAGGGGCCCCATGATCTCCTATTGCCTAGGGCCCCATGAGTTGCCAGTCCGCCCCTGGTTGATGGTCACCTGAGGACTCTGGGCTGTGATTGGACGGAGCCGATCAGCAAGTCCTGGCCCCGGTAGAGGCCAGCGACGGACGGGTACAGTACCATTTGGGGGGCCATTCTCAAGCAGTTACATATATTCTTCAATAGCCGCGAAGGATATAAATCCACTTTGTGTGGCCAAATGCCTCTGCAAACCCAGATATTACCTTGTAATGGTAGCAATGACATCATCACTGTGCTGTACAGAGTCTGTGCAGAGAGCACAGTTGTGGGAGGGGCCCAACAGGCTCCACCCACTACAGAAAGCTACAGGAGGGGGTGGAGACCAGGCTGGTCACCCTTTAGAAGGACAGAGAGCAGCGCTGTGGGAGGGGCCTTGCAAACCCCACCCACTACAGGCTCCCTACAGAAAACTACAGGAGGGGGCAGAGACAAGGCCACTCACAGTTCAGAAGGAGAGAGTGCAGCATTGTGGGAGGGGCCTTGCAGACCCCACCCACTACAGGCTCCCTACAGAAAACTATAGGAGGGGGCGGAGACAATGCCAGTCAGCCGTCAGAAGATGAGAGAGTAGCGCAGTGGGAGGGGCCTTCCAGACCCCACCCACTACAGGCTCCCAACAGAAAACTACAGGAGGGGCAGAGACAAGGCCACTCACCCTTCAGAAGGAGAACAGCATTGTGGGAGGGGCCTTGCAGACCCCACCCACTACAGGCTCCATACAGAAAACTACAGGAGGGGCGGAGACAAGGCCACTCACCCTTTAGGAGAGAGAGTAGCGCTGTGGGAGGGGCCTTACAGACCCCACCCACTACTGGCTCCCTACAGAAAACTACAGGAGGGGGCGGAAACCAGACCAGTCCCCCTGCACAAGAAGAGAGGTCAGCAGTGAGCGGTCTTTATTCCCGGATCTGGAGGAAAGCCACAAATCACACCGAGATTCCGAAAGAAGACTCGTGACCGAGATTCGGGAAGAAGACACGTGACCGAGATTCGGGAAGAAGACACGTGACCGAGATTCGGGAAGAAGACACGTGACCGAGATTCGGGAAGAAGCCTCGTGACCGAGATTCGGGAAGAAGACACGTGACCGAGATTCGGGAAGAAGACTCGTGACCGAGATTCGGGAAGAAGACACGTGACCGAGATTCGGGAAGAAGACACGTGACCGAGATTCGGGAAGAAGACTCGTGACCGAGATTCGGGAAGAAGACACGTGACCGAGATTCGGGAAGAAGACTCGTGACCGAGATTCGGGAAGAAGACACGTGACCGAGATTCGGGAAGAAGACTCGTGACCGAGATTCGGGAAGAAGACACGTGACCGAGATTCGGGAAGAAGACTCGTGACCGAGATTCGGGAAGAAGACACGTGACCGAGATTCGGGAGGAAGACACGTGACCGAGATTCGGGAGGAAGACACGTGACCGATATTCGGGAGGAAGACACGTGACCGAGATTCCGGAGGAAGACACGTGACCGAGATTCCGGAGGAAGACACGTGACCGAGATTCCGGAGGAAGACACGTGACGGAGATTCGGGAGGAAGACACGTGACGGAGATTCGGGAGGAAGACACGTGACCGAAATTCGGGAGGAAGACACGTGACCGAGATTCGGGAGGAAGACACGTGACCGAGATTCGGGAGGAAGACACGTGAACGAGATTCGGGAGGAAGACACGTGACCGAGATTCCGGCAGAAGACACGTGACCGAGATTCGGGAGGAAGACACGTGACCGAGATTCGGGAGGAAGACACGTGAACGAGATTCGGGAGGAAGACACGTGACCGAGATTCCGGCAGAAGACACGTGACCGAGATTCGGGAGGAAGACACGTGACCGAGATTCGGGAGGAAGACACGTGACCGAGATTCGGGAGGAAGACACGTGACCGAGATTCGGGAAGAAGACTCGTGACCGAGATTCGGGAAGAAGACACGTGACCGAGATTCGGGAAGAAGACACGTGACCGAGATTCGGGAAGAAGACTCGTGACCGAGATTCGGGAAGAAGACACGTGACCGAGATTCGGGAAGAAGACACGTGACCGAGATTCGGGAGGAAGACACGTGACCGATATTCGGGAGGAAGACACGTGACCGATATTCGGGAGGAAGACACGTGACCGAGATTCCGGAGGAAAACACGTGACCGAGATTCCGGAGGAAGACACGTGACGGAGATTCGGGAGGAAGACACGTGACCGAAATTCGGGAGGAAGACACGTGACCGAGATTCGGGAGGAAGACACGTGAACGAGATTCGGGAGGAAGACACGTGAACAAGATTCGGGAGGAAGACACGTGACCGAGATTCGGGAGGAAGACACGTGACCGAGATTCCGGCAGAAGACACGTGACCGATGTATGTGGAGGATATTCGTTCAGGGGAACGATCGTGTTGTGTACAGAGGTCAGAAGAGATACCACAGGAAACGTCTACAAGCTGAACAGACATAGAAAACCGGAACGTTTACTGTAACTCTGTATTTATAGATCACCAACATATACCGCAGAGATGTACAATGGAGAATGGAGGAAACAAAACAGGGAACAATGTGTGAGAACGGTCCTGGTCCCGCATTCAGGGTCCCGCGCTGCAATTCTCGATTCTGACGTCATGACAACATAACCGCGCTGAAGTGTCATTTGCTTATGTTTTGCCTTTCCTGGTCCCTCCCCCCCCCCCCTCGTCACTGGGTCTCTGTGCTTTTCTATGCAAGGCAGAACATGGCTGGTGGGAGGGGCCTGTACATAGCTTCCTGAAAACATCACAGCTCCCTGCCTCAGCACTCCTATGCAGAGCCCTCAGTCCTGCTGCAAAGAGTGGGAGGAGTTATGCAAATATTAAAAGGCCTTGATGGGTGGGTGTAAGCCTGGAGGAGTGGGCGTTCCTGGGCAGGCTGTATTTGCATAGGTAACGCCCACATGTGATGCTGCGTCTGCATGGGTGAAAGAAGTGAAATCCAATAAATGAAAGGGGCGGGGCCAATGCCAGTCAGGCCGGGGAGGAAAGTGCTAGATGATGCTGGACGTCCTCCAGCCAGGTAATGAGGCGGAGCTCTGTCTGACTGGCTGCAGCTTCTAATACACATTGTGAGGAGCTCCCAGTGTGCAGTAGCTGTGCAAGACTGAAGGGGAGGAGCCAGTACACTTGTCCAAGGCTGAAGGGGAGGAGCCGGTACACCTGTGCAAGACTGAAGGGGAGGAGCCAATACACCTGTGTAAGACTGAAGGGGAGGGGTCGGTACACCTGTGCAAGACTGAAGGGGAGGGGCTGGTACACCTGTGCAAGACTAAAGGGGAGGAGCCGGTACACCTGTGCTAGACTGAAGGGGAGGAGCCAGTACACCTGTGCAAGACTGAAGGGGAGGAGCCAGTACACCTGTGCTAGACTGAAGGGGAGGAGCCGGTACACCTGTGCAAGACTGGAGGGGAGGAGCCGGTACACCTGTGCAAGACTGGAGGGGAGGAGCCGGTACGCCTGTGCAAGACTGGAGGGGAGGAGCCACTACACCTGTGCAAGACTGGAGGGGAGGAGCCGGTACACCTGTGCAAGACTGGAGGGGAGGAGCCGGTACGCCTGTTCAAGAGTGGAGGGCAGGAGCCGGTACACCTGTGCAAGACTGAAGGGGAGGAGCCGGTACACCTGTGCAAGACTGAAGGGGAGGAGCCATCACACCTGTGCAAGACTGGAGGGGAGGAGCTGGTACACCTGTGCAAGACTGAAGGGGAGGAGCCGGTACACCTGTGCAGGACTGGAGGGGAGGAGCCGGTACACCTGTGCAAGACTGAAGGGGAGGAGCCAATACACCTGTGCAAGACTGAAGGGGAGGGGTCGGTACACCTGTGCAAGACTGAAGGGGAGGGGCTGGTACACCTGTGCAAGACTGAAGGGGAGGAGCCGGTACACCTGTGCAAGACTGAAGGGGAGGAGCCAGTACACCTGCGCAAGACTGAAGGGGAGGAGCCTGTACACCTGTGCCAGACTTAAGGGGAGGAGCCAGTACACCTGTGCAAGACTGGAGGGGAGGAGCCGGTACACCTGTGCAAGACTGGAGGGGAGGAGCCGGTACGCCTGTGCAAGACTGGAGGGGAGGAGCCACTACACCTGTGCAAGACTGGAGGGGAGGAGCCGGTACACCTGTGCAAGACTGGAGGGGAGGAGCCGGTACGCCTGTTCAAGAGTGGAGGGCAGGAGCCGGTACACCTGTGCAAGACTGAAGGGGAGGAGCCGGTACACCTGTGCAAGACTGGAGGGGAGGAGCTGGTACACCTGTGCAAGACTGGAGGGGAGGAGCCGGTACACCTGTGCAAGACTGAAGGGGAGGAGCTGGTACACCTGTGCAGGACTGGAGGGGAGGAGCCGGTACACCTGTGCAAGACTGAAGGGGAGGAGCCGGTACACCTGTGCAGGACTGGAGGGGAGGAGCCGGTACACCTGTGCAAGACTGAAGGGGAGGAGCTGGTATACCTGTGCAGGACTGGAGGGGAGGAGCCAGCACACCTATGCAGGCCACGCCTCCTCATGCCGACAGTGTGAAAGGTTGAGATGGGCACAGGCACGACGCAGCGCCCTCTGGCTCTCAGTGATTGTAGTGCTGTTCAGAAATCTCAAACACCAATAAATGCTCCATGCAGGAGTCTCCAGGGGCCCCACGTGTGGCCCTAACAGAACACAACATGCCGCTGAGGCACTTCAGATGCCGGTATGTTTTGGTCCTCGGATGACACTGCCGGTTGAAGCTGTCCCCCCCCCTGTGGATCTGCACGTTGCACACATTGCTGGCCGGGGATACGAGGGCTGTGAGTCAGACGTGGGGGAAGGGACGGCGCAGTTGCGTCACGTCTCATGATCACAAGGGGCCAGGATTGGGACACAATGATTGGGGACACTCCCGTCAGGACACACGAGGATCCGAGGCCTCACTGACCCCGAAATCCTAACTGATGGTTCTGGAGTCTATAAATAAATGTCCGGATTATATACGCGGCCCGACAGGTACAGGAGATCCGGGAATTTATTTATTATTTATTTCAGGTAGTTATATATCGCCATCAATGTACTCCGCGCTTTACATATATATTGTACATTCACATCAGGCCCCGCCCCCGAGGAGCGTACAATCGAAGGTCCCTAACTCACATTCATACATACACATACTAGGGCCAATTTAGACAGGAGACAATTCACCTACCAGCATGTCTTTGGAGTGTGGGAGGAAACCGGAGTACCCAGAGGAAACCCACGCAGGCACAGGGAGAACATGCAAACTCCAGGCAGGTGGTGCCGTGGCTGGGATCATGGACTGACAACTCATGGGGCCCCTGTGTCCTCGCCCACACTCAAAGCACACCCAAAAAAGCCTATAAAAAGGTACCAGGGGCATTTCATGGGGCCCCCTACTGACCCCGGGCCCTCGGGCAGTGCCCAAGTGCTCAAATGGTCAGTCCGCCCCTGGTTGGGATTCAAACCAAGGACCCGAGAACTGCCAAGCGGACGTGTTAGCCATTTAGCCCCTTTGGGAATAAACCCGAATGTCATATACTGCAGCTTAGCAATCGTTAGATGTGCAGGCGCCTGCATTCCTTTTTTCCTCTGGTACTTTTTCACCTGGTGATCCGGCCAGTAACACTCCTCCTGTATTAGAGTGCCCCCTACTCTGGAGGAAGGAGCGCAGGGGGCACAGCAGATCTGGCCACGCCAGTAACACTCCTCCTGTATTAGAGCACCCCTACTCTGGAGGAAGGAGCACAGGAGGCACCAGCCTCCCCCCCCCCCCACTGCTACTACCAGCAGTTACCGGTTGTCAAAAAGCAGCCACTCCGGAGGGGGGGGGGGGGGGGCGACACTCACAGATACTCTGCATGTGTCATGGAACAAACACAATGTAACAAAGTATTCCGAGGTGCGACCGTCCATGCGGCCCAACTTCATTATTACAGGTACCTATTACCAGGGGCGGACTGACCATTTGGAACCTCGGGCACTGCCCGAGGGCCCGGGGTCAGTAGGGGGCCCCATGAGATGCCCCTGATACCTTTTTCATAGGCTTTTTTGAGTTTGGGCAAGGACACAGGGGCCCCATGATCCCCTATTGCCCGGGGGCCCCATGAGTTGTCAGTCCGCCCCTGCATGTGCGGCTCCTTTCCTTCCCAATTCGAACACATTTTTTTTGCTATTCAGACGTTCGGATGTCTCCGAATTTCAGAATCAGTAATGAAGCCAAAATAATGAAACGAAATTCGGGAGAAATTTGGATGAAATCTGAATTTGACTCAAATTAGAAATAGAATAGAGCACAAAGGAATAGAATAGAATACAACAGAATATTACTAAGTCACACATGCCAAAGATAAGTGCTGCAACCCTCATAACCTATTCCAGAGGTTAGATCTCACCAGGGGCGGACTGACAACTCATGGGGCCCCCGGGCGATAGGGTATCATGGGGCCCCTGTGTCCTTGCCCAAACTCAAAAAAAGCCTATGAAAAAGGTACCAGGGGCATCTCATGGGGCCCCCTACTGACCCCGGGCCCTTGGCCAGTGCCCGAGTTTCCAAATGGTCAGTCCGCCCCTGGATCTCGCCGCGCGACTCCTGCACTCTCCATCCGCTGAACCAACGCGCCAATCATATAGGATCAGCAAGGCGAGGAGGAACTGTACAGACTTTATTTGAACGCAGAGTATAAAAACGTTCCGGAAGACGAGCAACACTAAAACTAGAAAGAGAATATCACTGTCTTCCAAAATTAGAATTTTGAATAGAATACATTCGAATAGAATAGACTAGAAAAAAAAACAATAGAATAAAATAGAATATAACTGTCTTCTGAAATTCAGCTTTCAAATAGAATAAATTTGAATTCAAACAGAATAAAAAAAAAAACAATACAATAGAATAAAAGAGAAAAACGATAACTGTCTACTGAAATTTGAATTCTGAATAGAATAGACTAGAAAAAAAATTAGAATAAAATAGAATATAACTGTCTTCCAGATTTCGGATAGAATAAATTTGAATTCAAATAAAATAGAAAAAACAATACAATAGAATAAAAGATGATAACTGTCTTCCGAAATTTGAATTTTGAATAGAATACATTCGAATAGAATAGACTAGAAAAAAACATTAGAATAAAATAGAATATAACTGTCTTCCTAAACTTGAATGTCGAATAGAATAAATTTGAATTTGAATAAAATAGAAAAAACAATAGAATAAAAGAGAAACGATAAATGACTGCTGAAATTTGAATTCTGAATAGAATAAATTTGAATAGAATAGACTAGAAAAAAACAGAATAAAATAGAATATAACTGTCTTCTGAAATTCAGCTTTCAAATAGAATAAATTTGAATTCAAACAGAATAAAAAAAAACCCAATACAATAGAATAAAAGAGAAAAACGATAACTGTCTACTGAAATTTGAATTCTGAATAGAATAGACTAGAAAAAAAATTAGAATAAAATAGAATATAACTGTCTTCCAGATTTCGGATAGAATAAATTTGAATTCAAATAAAATAGAAAAAACAATACAATAGAATAAAAGACGATAACTGTCTTCCGAAATTTGAATTATGAATAAAATACATTCGAATAGAATAGACTAGAAAAAAAACATTAGAATAAAATAGAATATAACTGTCTTCCGAAACTTGAATGTCGAATAGAATAAATTTGAAATTGAATAAAATAGAAAAAACAATAGAATAAAAGAGAAACGATAAATGACTGCTGAAATTTGAATTCTGAATAGAATCAATTTGAATAGAATAGACTAGAAAAAAACAGAATAAAATAGAATATAACTGTTTTCTGAAATTCAGCTTTCAAATAGAATAAATTTGAATTCAAACAGAATAAAAAAAAAAACAATACAATAGAATAAAAGAGAAAAACGATAACTGTCTACTGAAATTTGAATTCTGAATAGAATAGACTAGAAAAAAAATTAGAATAAAATAGAATATAACTGTCTTCCAGATTTCGGATAGAATAAATTTGAATTCAAATAAAATAGAAAAAACAATACAATAGAATAAAAGACGATAACTGTCTTCCGAAATTTGAATTATGAATAGAATAAATTTGAATTTGAATAAAATAGAAAAAACAATAGATCAAAAGAGAAACGATAAATGACTGCTGAAATTTGAATTCTGAATAGAATTTGAATAGAATAGACTAGAAAAAAACAGAATAAAATAGAATATAACTGTCTTCCGAAACTTGAATTTCGAATAGAATAGAAAAAAACAATACAATAGAATAAAAGAGAGACGATAACTGTCTACTGAAATTTGAATTTTGAATAGAATAGACTAGAAAAAAATCATTAGCATAAAAAAGAATATAACTGTCTTCCGAAACTTGAATTTCAAATAGAATAAATTTGAATTCAAATAGAATAGAAAAAAACAATACAATAGAATAAAAGAGACGATAAATGTCTACCGAAATTTGAATTATGGATACAATAAATTTGAATAGAATAGACTAGAAAAAAACATTAGAATATAACTGTCTTCAGGAATGCAGATTTTGGATAGAATAAATTTGAATTTCGAATAGAATAGAAAAAACAATACAATAAAATAAAAGAAACAATAACTGTCTACCGAAATTTGAATTATGAATAGAATAGACTAGAAAAAAAACATTAGAATAAAATAGAATATAACTGTCTTCCGAAATTTGAATAGAATAAATTAGAATAGGATGACAGGCGGTGCTGCACCCCGAGCTAAAAACGCCACCGTGTGTCCAGCCTGGTCCGGCTGTGTTGTAACGCTTTGTGTGGGTGGCGAGGGGGGCGGTAAAACACAGTGAAGCCATAATCAGAGGGGCGCACACAGCTGACACCTTTTGGTATTCCTAAACAGGACTTGCTGTTAAAAGTGTAAAACGTCTGACAGGTTCTCTTACATTTGTACCTTTTCTATGATGTGCGCCGCCTGTGAGTATATATATATATACCGTGTATACAGTCCCTGAGGACGGCAGTGCTGGGAACATTCACAATGTGGTGCACCAGCACCCCCTGCTGGAGGATAATAGGCATTACATCCTAGAATAATGAGAATTGCTGGCTGTGCCTTGTAGATGATTATATCTTTCATTTTGACATTTACCTGATTAGAGAAACTGCACAGCACTGCCCCCCCCCCCGGGGTCACCTATTGGGGGCAGGGGGACGCCAACATGGAATGCACAGGGCTGTAACTGAACCCATATAGCATGCAGGCATTCAGTGCCGGTCAAAGGTCAGCCAGCGCCCATGGTGAAGATGGCAGATTGTATCCCCCCACCAGGCGGAGTCCCGAGTCCCCCATTACATCAGGTGTCTCAAATAGATTCCTTCTGTACATCAGGTGTCCCCAAAGAGCCCCCCTCCCTTACATCAGGTGTCCCCAGTAGTGTCCCCCTTTACACCAGGTGTCCCCAGTAGAGTCCCCCTTTACATCAAGTGCCCCCAGTAGATTCCTCCTTTACATCAGGTGTCCCAAATAGAGTCCCCCTTTACACCAGGTGTCCCCAATAGAGTCCCCCTTTACACCAGGTGTCCCCAGTAGAGTCCCCCTTTACACCAGGTGTCCCCAATAGAGTCCCCCTTTACACCAGGTGTCCCCAATAGAGTCCCCCTTTACACCAGGTGTCCCCAGTAGAGTCCCCCTTCACATCAGGTGTATGAAATTGTTTCCTTCTGTACACCAGGTGTCCCATAATAGAGTCCCCCTTTACATCAAGTGTCCCATAATAGAGTCCCCCTTTACATCAAGTGTCCCCAACAGAGTTCCCTTTACATCAGGTGTCACCAACAGAGCCCTCCTCCCTTACATTAGTGTCCCCAGTAGAGTCCCCCTTACATCAGGTGTCCCCAGTAGTGTCCTCCTGTACATCAGGTGTCCCCAATAGAGTCCCCCTTACATCAGGTGTCCCCAGTAGTGTCCTCCTGTACATCAGGTGTCCCCAGTAGAGTCCCTTTACATCAGTGTCCTCAGTAGAGTCCCCCTTACATCAGGTGGCCCCAGTACAGTCCCCCTTACATCAGTGTCCCCAATAGAGTCCCCCTTACATCAGTGTCCCCAGTAGAGTCCCCCTTACATCAGGTGTCCCCAATAGAGTCCCCCTTACATCAGGTGTCCCCAGTAGAGTCCCCCTTACATCAGGTGTCCCCAGTCGAGCCCCCCTTACATCAGGTGTCCCCAGAAGAGTCCCCCTTTACATCAGGTGTCTCCAATAGAGTCCCCATTCTTTCGAGTTGTGGCCCCACCCCTTTCCCCTTTGTCCTGGCCCTACATTTATTATATATGTATTTCTATAGCTCTGCTAATTTATGCAGCACTTTACATTCACATCAGTCCCTGGTCCAAAGGAGCTAGCAATCTAAAATCTTCATCTCGTATACTGGGGCCAATCCAGACAACAGCCATTTAGCCTACCAGCATGCCTTTGGAATGTAAGGAAACGCATGCAAGCATGCAAACTCCATGTAGATAGCGTCTTGGCCTGGATTTGACCTGAGGACCCCGGTGCTGCAAGGCAGAATGGTAACCACTAGGCCATGGTGTCAGCCGGTGTCAGCCATTGCACAGCCAGGGTATGGAAAGGGGAAGGAAATTTATCAATTATCCCCCAAAATTTGGAAGGATTTTTTGGGTGCAGAATCTCAGAAAGGGCCGAGCTCTGGAAATGCCACAATCTGAAGGATCTGCTGGGGGGAAAAATCTGCTGGTGAGAACACCTTGAGAGAGCTCAGAGGAGAAAGGCTCACTTTACAGCAGTGCTGTGCAGAAGGACTTCTCTGAACACCCAACACGGGGAGTCCTGAAGAAGGTGGACTATGGCAGCGGAACACCAGCCGGGAGTCCCTCGAGGTGACAGGGGCCACTGGATCACCACAATGGACGGGCTAAAGATTGGAAAATCAATGCCTACTCTGACCAATCCCAAACGGATCCCGCCAGTCCAGAGTCGTGACCACACTTTTCTTTATTGCAGCAAAGCCCTATGACCTGGTCACTGATGCCCCTTCCCCCTCCCCCCCCCTTCCCCCAAGCTCATTGGCTGGATAGTGAGGGAACAGCTCTAAGCTATTGAGGTCCATCCTCCTGTCAGCAAGACCCCAGTGTTAGACTGACAGCACTGCAGCAAGGACTGACCAGCTCCTAGTGATAACCCTCCTTGGGGTGATGGAGATCGAATATGGAGACGGGTTTAGGTACTTCGATCTGACAATACATTCAGGGCCGTAAGTATGAATCTGATCCTATTAGATATTTGAAAGTCTGTTCTATTTGTTGGGTGCGGGAAATCACTCAAAAACATCGATCAGACGGGAGATGGAGAGATACAAAGTAACATTGTTTATAAACATCGATCAGACGGGAGATAGAGAGATACAAAGTAACATTGTTTATAAACATCGATCAGGCAGGAGATACAAAGTAACATTGTTTATAAACATCGATCAGACAGGAGATAGAGATACAAAGTAACATTGTTTATAAACATCGATCAGACGGGAGATAGAGATACAAAGTAACATTGTTTATAAACATCGATCAGACGGGAGATGGAGAGATACAAAGTAACATTGTTTATAAACATCGATCAGACGGGAGATGGAGAGATACAAAGTAACATTGTTTATAAACATCGATCAGACGGGAGATGGAGAGATACAAAGTAACATTGTTTATAAACATCGATCAGACGGGAGATGGAGAGATACAAAGTAACATTGTTTATAAACATCGATCAGATGGAGATAGAGACTTTTTTTGAAGGCCAGAAGGAGGCACAATGGGAAGTATGCTCCCAGCTTCATTTGTTGGGATCTGCAGGGTGGGGACACCTCGGTCTGTACAGATCAGTGATGATGATTTATTGTTGGTGTGTGAGAGATAATAGACTGAGGTGAACCCTCTAGATCAGGGGTGTCAGAATGGCGGCCCTCCAGCTGTTGCCAAACTACAAGTCCCATCATGCCTCTGCCTTTGGGAGTCATGCTTGGAACTGTCAATCCTGCAATGCCTCATGGGACTTGTAGTTTGGCAACAGCTGGAGGGCCGCCATTCTGACACCCCTGGTCTAGAGTGAGCACATGGCCACTATCAGGGGCGGACTGACCATTTGGAAACTGAGGCACTGCCCGAGGGCCCGGGGTCAGTAGGGGGCCCCATGAGATGCCCCTGGTACCTTTCATAGGCTTTTTTGAGTTTGGGCAAGGACACAGGGGCCCCATGATCCCCTATTGCCCGGGGGCCCCATGAGTTGTCAGTCCGCCCCTGACCACTATCTTTTGCAAGATGATCCTGCTTAGTTCCCGCCTCGTTTTTGGGGTGTCCCGCCCCCACATATGCAGGTGCATGCTCAGTAAAGTCAGAAGTGAAGCTCTGATTCCTGGACACAGCCGGGGACATCATACGGGACTATCCCAGCAAATCCGGGACAGTCAGGGAATACGGCAACGTCAATGTATCAACATGGTGACAACACAACCTCCCCCCCCCCCAGGATGCAGGGAGAGGGGTCTCCGATTTGCTGCTGTAGATACTGTGAGGAGTAATCATTTCTTAGTGCGGTGACCCAGATGGACCAATCAGAGCTCGTTCTGCCGCAGACAGTGACTCACGATGCCACTAGAGGGCGATGAGAGATTGTATGAGAGCGGGGAGAGGCTGGGAGAGACGGATCTGAATCCGGCTGGTGAGAAATACCTGTCGCCTGGCTTCCACCGGCTTCATTATTATACGGGATTTATATGGCGCCAACAGTGTGCGCGGCGCTGTACAAAATGAAGGCGGACATTACAGATACAATACAATTTGGTACAAGAGGAAACAGAGGGCCCTGATCCCGGGAGCTTACAATCTAAGGCCGGCCATACACGGGTAGATCTTCGGACGAGAATATTCATAAGAAGAGTCGTACAAAAATTCTTTGAACGTTCGATGAATGGACGAATGTCGTTCGAAAATTGTCTTTTGTCATTCGACTTTAAAATGAATGTCATTTGTGAAAGATCTCCACATCCACTGGCTGAAAATTCGTTTGATCGAGAAAAGTTTTCCTTCCAGCCCCTTCTAGTTTTCCTGTCACTGCGGTCCAAAATGAACATCGATTTGACCCCCCCACTAACGATGAGAAAGTCAGATGAATATTCTTCAATGGAAATCTATACATGTATGGGCAGCATTGGAGGCCTCCGCCAAGTTCCCACACTGTGCTTCTACTGGAACCTGACAGCCAGGCAGCCGGCATTTTCAGGCAGGACGGCTCTGTATATATATACTGTCTATAAAGAAGGACTCTGCTTACCTGTATGAAAGTGTGAACACCGACATCGCCCCCCCCCCCCCCCCGCCTGCAGACCCCCACAACCAACGGGCCAGGGTGCTTGTCCCCATCGGCATAGGGACACCGGTACTTTTTGGAACTTTTTTTTTTCACTGATTCATGTCCCTCAGGCAGTCCCCGAGTCCCCATTCCCCTTTTATGGCCAATAACTGGCATTTAAGCCTTCATAATAGGCACTTTGGAATTTATAAGTTCGAGTCCCATAGACTTGCATAGAAGTTTGAATGTTCGATGGCAAACCGAATACAGAGGTGTTTGGCCCATCACTAGTAACATTGTTTATAAACATCGATCAGACGGGAGATGGAGAGATACAAAGTAACATTGTCTATAAACATCGATCAGACGGGAGATGGAGAGATACAAAGTAACATTGTCTATAAACATCGATCAGACGGGAGATGGAGAGATACAAAGTAACATTGTTTATAAACATCGACCAGACGGTAGATGGAGAGATACAAAGCAACATTGTTTATAAACATCGATCAGACGGGAAATAGAGAGATACAAAGTAACATTGTTTATAAACATCGATCAGACGGGAGAGAGAGATACAAAGTAACATTGTTTATAAACATCGTTCAGACGGGAGATGGAGCGATACAAAGTAACATTGTTTATAAACATCGATCAGACGGGAGATAGAGAGATACAAAGTAACATTGTTTATAAACATCGATCAGACGGGAGATAGAGAGATACAAAGTAACATTGTTTATAAACATCGATCAGACGGGAGATAGAGAGATACAAAGTAACATTGTTTATAAACATCGACCAGACGGTAGATGGAGAGATACAAAGCAACATTGTTTATAAACATCGATCACACGGGGGATAGAGATACAAAGTAACATTGTTTATAAACATCGTTCAGACGGGAGATGGAGAGATACAGAGTAACATTGTTTATAAACATCGATCAGACGGGAGATAGAGAGATACAAAGTAACATTATTTATAAACATCGATCAGACGGGAGATGGAGAGATACAAAGTAACATTGTTTATAAACATCGATCAGACGGGAGATAGAGAGATACAAAGTAACATTGTTTATAAACATCGATCAGACGGGAGATGGAGAGATACAAAGTAACATTATTTATAAACATCGATCAGACGGGAGATGGAGAGATACAAAGTAACATTGTTTATAAACATCGATCAGACGGGAGATAGAGAGATACAAAGTAACATTGTTTATAAACATCGATCAGACGGGAGATGGAGAGATACAAAGTAACATTGTTTATAAACATCGATCAGACGGGAGATGGAGAGATACAAAGCAACATTGTTTATAAACATCGATCAGACGGGAGATGGAGAGATACAAAGCAACATTGTTTATAAACATCGATCAGACGGGGGATAGAGAGATACAAAGTAACATTGTTTATAAACATCGATCAGACGGGAGATGGAGAGATACAAAGCAACATTGTTTATAAATATCGTTCAGACGGGAGATGGAGAGATACAAAGTAACATTGTTTATAAATATCGTTCAGACGGGAGATGGAGAGATACAAAGCAACATTGTTTATAAACATCGTTCAGAATGGAGATGGAGAGATACAAAGCAACATTGTTTATAAACATCGATCAGACGGGAGATAGAGAGATACAAAGTAACATTGTTTATAAACATCGATCAGACGGGAGATGGAGAGATACAAAGCAACATTGTTTATAAACATCGATCAGACGGGAGATGGAGAGATACAAAGCAACATTGTTTATAAACATCGTTCAGACGGGAGATGTTCTTTTTTTTTTTTTGTAAAATAACAAACATGTCTGTACTTACCTGCTGTGTGATGGTTTTGCACAGAACAGCCTGGATCCTCCTCTTCTCAGGTCCCCCACAGGCTCTCCTGGCCCCCCCACCCTCCTGCCATGTGCCCCCACAGCAAGCAGCTTGCTATGGTGGCACCCACTGCTCCATGGGTCCATTACACACAGAGCCGTGGGTTGGCCCCGCCCTCTCTCTCTCACCATTGGCTGACTGGCTGTGATTGACACCAGTGGGAGCCAGTGGCTCCTGCTTGCTGTCTCAGCCAATGAGGAAGCAGAGCCCCAGGACAGCCGAGGCTGTCATTCACATCGCTGGATCAGGTAAGTATTGAGGGGGGCTGGGGAAGCTGCTGCACACAGAAGGTTTTTTACATTCATGAATGCACTTTAACCCCTTGATGCCAAGTGGTCGCATATTTGTGTGCAATTAGACAATACACATGTGCTGAGAGTGCGCGCCCTGCACGCTTCCAGCACATATGTCTGCGACTCCTGGAAAGGTCCCAATCTCCCCTTTCGATTGGGACCTTTTCCGATCATGTGATGGTGAATCAGAGCGGTCACATGACCATAAAACCCCGCCCTCCTCCTGACTTTTGAAACTCTTAAAGGGCTGGGAGGCGCCGACGCTAAGAGGTTAAGTTCGAAGATTGCGGTCGAACATTCATTAGGTTCAAATGTTCAACAGCAAACCGAGCACTGGGGGGGGGGGGTGTTCAGCCCATCACTAATCCAATTCAGTCATTCAAGCACAGACCGTGCTTGAACAGCTTCATCCTTGGCTACATTAGCAGAGGAATGGCAGCTGTGACCCAGGAAGTGGTGTAATATATGTCACTCCCAGGGGCAGACTGACCATTTGGAAACTCAGGCACTGCCCGAGGGTCAGTGGGGGGCCCCATGAGATGCCTCTGGTACCTTTTTCATAGGCTTTTTTGAGTTTGGGCAAGGACACAGGGGCCCCATGATCCCCTATTGCCCGGGGGCCCCATGAGTTGACAGTCTGCCCCTGGTCACTTCTGGGGTCATTCATCCCAGAGTGGATCGAGGAACAGATGTTCTGCGGGTTCCTCCCACTCTTGCTGTACTAGCAGTTTCCTGTGGTCCCTGGAGGAAAGGAAGGACCACCGTGCACCTCGAGAGCCCAATACAAGTGGGTCCCATTTATCTGGAAGCCCTTCGATGGCTGGTACAGCTTACAGGCGCAGAAGCAGCGGCCAGCTTGGTCTGCTGCTTATAAATGGACCTTGGTAGACAAGCGGTTAAGATGGAAGGAATGTGAAATACATGACTAATGATTTACGAAGAAAGCGCGGTATCTGTGAGATGAGCGCGTTATCTCCTGCGGTCACTTTGGAGAATCTAGAGGGTTGCAAGCTGCCGTTATCGCTCACTTCCACTTTTTTATTGCAAAACGGCAAACAGAACATTACAAATCCTGAGGACAGCATCCTCCATCTGTCAGCCATTACTTGGAGGAACTGCCACTCCGACCAGGCTGAAGCTCCCTCCTGGCACATCATGGAACGGTGCCGGCCCCTGGAGCCACCTGCAAACTCCAACAATCTCCTTCACACTCATATCCTCACCAAACACCAATATTCATTCACCACAGGGGCGGACTGACCATTTGGAAACTCAGGCACTGCCCGAGGGTCCGGGGTCAGTAGGGGGCCCCATGAGATGCCCCTGGTACCTTTTTCATAGGCTTTTTTGAGTGTGGCCAAGGACACAGGGGCCCCATGATCCCATATTGCCCGGGGGCCCCATGAGTTGTCAGTCCGCCCCTGATTCACCAACCCGCAGCAATAAAAAGATGGCGGACCTGGCAGTGACTGTACAAGTCTGCATGGATAAACCTCGGACACGTCACAATGTACAGCAACAGGATCAGTTTTCAGAAAAGCTCCAACTTTTATTATTAAAATGCTGTCCTGGAGCTCCAGTTAGTGACCTTGTCTAGGCTGAGGTGATGTCATCAGTCTGCTGCAGGCAGGAGGGAGCATTTTTTTAGTCTCTTCTCCCTCAGTGATCAGAGTGCAACATTGTATTGTCGCAGCAAGATGAGAGGCAGGAGGAAGGAGGTCCTGATTCCTCTATATAGATCCTGTCACTAGAGGGGTCACCGGCAGGAGGAAGGAGGTCCTGATTCCTCTATATAGATATTTATATCACTAGAGGGGTCACCAGCAGGAGGAAGGAGGTCCTGATTCCTCTATATAGATCCTATCACTAGAGGGGTCACCGGCAGGAGGAAGGAGGTCCTGATTCCTCTATATAGATCCTGTCACTAGAGGGGTCACCGGCGGGAGGAAGGAGGTCAGGATTCCTCCATATAGATCCTGTCACTGGAGGGGTCACCGGCAGGAGGAAGGAGGTCCCGATTCCTCTATATAGATCTTTAGATCACTAGAGGGGTCACCGGCAGGAGGAAGGAGGTCCTGATTCCGCTATATAGATCTATCACTAGAGGGGTCTGCGGCGGGAGGAAGGAGGTCCTGATTCCTCTATATAGATCTGTATATCACTAGAGGGATCACCAGCAGGGGGAAGGAGGTCCTGATTCCTCTATATAGATCCTATCACTAGAGGGGTCACCGGCAGGAGGAAGGAGGTCCTGATTCCTCTATATAGATCCTATCACTAGAGGGGTCACCGGCAGGAGGAAGGAGGTCCTGATTCCTCTATATAGATCTATCACTAGAGGGGTCACCGGCAGGAGGAAGGAGGTCCTGATTCCTCTATATAGATCCTATCACTAGAGGGGTCACCGGCAGGAGGAAGGAGGTCCTGATTCCTCTATATAGATCTATATATCACTAGAGGGGTCACCGGCAGGAGGAAGGAGGTCCTGATTCCTCTATATAGATCCTATCACTAGAGGGGTCACTGGCGGGAGGAAGGAGGTCCTGATTCCTCTATATAGATCCTATCACTAGAGGGGTCACCGGCAGGAGGAAGGAGGTCCTGATTCCTCTATATAGATCCTATCACTAGAGGGGTCACCGGCAGGAGGAAGGAGGTCCTGATTCCTCTATATAGATCCTATCACTAGAGGGTACTACAGGAATGGGTTGGGGCCCGGCTGATGCTGGACATGGAGGTGAGCTACACTCAGCCAATCACTTTCCATTTCTTCCAACTGAGGAAGCGTTCGGGTTCCAGCAACCTCTGTACACAGCTGGACTAGATCTGTGACCCCCCCGCCCCCCCACATGCCACCCAGACAGCTCTGCACCCGAGCAGCAGATGGTGGGCCCATAGGGGTGGTTCTGTTTAAGGCCAGTTGTTTCTGCTTTGAAATGACTTACTCGGCAATTCTCCACCCTGTGTGAGCCGTCATCCCATCTCTAGGAAGATTTGGGCCCGACGGGGGGAATTCTAGGGATGTGTTCTCAGCTCGGCTCTGCAGTTGTTGATGAAACCGAAGTCTGGGTCTGATTACCGCGCCTCTCCTCGTATGACCCCACCACCTGCGTCTGCCTCAAGGAGGCTCAATAACAGGCCGGGAGCCGCAGAGAGAGCGCCCAGCCAACTGATTCCTGCTGGATGATAGGGAACTACAAAGCCCAGCAAAGAGAGAGAGAAAGAGATAAGACAGAAAAAAGGAAGAATGGTTGGATGGATAGATGGAGGCGGGAAGGAAGGAAGGAAGGAAAGAGAAAGAAAGAGAGAAAGAAAGAAAGAAAGAAAAAAAGAAAGAAAGAAAGAAAGAAAGGAAAGAAAAAGAAAGAAAGAAAGAAAGAAAGAAAGAAAGAAAGAAAGAAAGAAAGAAAGAAAGAGAAAAAGAAAGAAAGAAGAGATAGGTGGATGGACAAACTGAGGAAGGAAGGAAAGTAGGAAGGAAATATGGAAGGAAGGATGGAACCATGGAAGAAGGAAGGAAGAAAGGAAGGAAGGAAGAAGATAGGTGGATGGACAGACTGAGGAAGCAAGGAAGGAAGGAAGGATGGAACCATGGAAGAAGGAAGGAAGGAAGGAAGGAAGGAAGGAAGGAAGGAAGGAAGGAAGGAAGGAAGGAAGGAAGAAGATAGGTGGATGAACAAACTGAGGAAGGAAGGAAATATGGAAGGAAATATGGAAGGAAGGAAGGATAAAACAAAGGAAGGAATCAAAAATGAAATGAAGGGAAGAAGGAAGGAAGGAAGGAAGGAAGGAAGGAAGGAAGGAAGAAAGAAAGAAAGAAAGAAAGAAAGAAAGAAAGAAAGAAAGAAAGAAAGAAAGAAAGAAAGAAAGAAAGAAAGAAAGAAAGAAAGAAAGAAGAGATAGGTGGATGGACAAACTGATGAAGGAAGGAAAGTAGGAAGGAAATATGGAAGGAAGGATGGAACCATGGAAGACGGAAGGAAGAAAGGAAGGAAGGAAGGAAGGAAGAAGTTAGGCGGATGGACAGACTGAGGAAGGAAGGAAGGAAGGAAGGAAGGAAGGAAGGAAGGATGGAACCATGGAAGAAGGAAGGAAGAAGATAGGTGGATGGACAAACTGAGGAAGGAAGAAAAGTAGGAAGGAAATATGGAAGAAAGGAAGGATAAAACAAAGGAAGGAATCAAGAATGAAATGAAGGGAAGAAGGAAGGAAGGAAGGAAGAAAGAAAGAAGGAAGAGAGAGGTGGATGGATAGACTGAGGAAGGAAGGATTGAAGGAAGGAAAGAAATAAGGAAGGAAGGAACTAAGGATGAAAAAAAGGGAAGAAGGAATGAAGAAAGGAAGGATTAAGAGATGGATGGATAGATGGAAGAAGGATAGAAGGAAGGAAAAAAGTAAAGAAAAATGTAACAAAGGAAGGAAGGAAGGCATGGATGGATAGATGGAGGAAGGAAGGAAGGAAGGAAGAATGTATAAAGAGAAGGAGGAAGGAAAGAAGTAAGAAGGTTGGATTAAAGGTGGAATGGATGGATGGATAGAGGGATATAGAGATAGATGGAAGGAATGAAGGTTGGATAGAGGGATAGATGGATGGGAGGAAGGAAGGAAGGATAGAATGGATGGATGAATACATTAAAGTAGGGAAGGAAGTAAGGATGGATGGATGGAGAAAAGGAATGGTTAAAGGATAGATAGTTTCCTATGGTGACACCGTTTCCCATATTTGGGCGCTGTGACCCCCCGACCTCCCGCCATGTTTAGGGGTCTCTCCGCTGACACTTCAGCAATGAGCAACCAGAAAGCTTCTGCTGTTCGTCCAGCTAAATATAGGCTGACAGACCAATGGAAACACGCAGGAGCGAGTCGGTTTCTCTGGGAATGAGGCGATGAGGAATGTTCAGAGGGGAAGATATTTATATCGGTCAGCTTGTTGGAGGAAGGTGGGGAGGAGGGGGTCCTGACAACGCTCACTCCCCGCCACCAACCACTGACCAATACAATCACTTGGTGTCACCGGCTGCCAACGCATGAAGCTTAAAAGGCGACTCCATCCAAAATATTTATTTTTGGATCTTTCTGTTTCGGGGGGACACTGATAGGTGGATAAGTCTTGTGGCTTCTTGTCTATCTTGGATCTTCCAGTATTTTATCCTGTTCATGTATCTTCATCCTGTAAGTGGTGGGTGTCACCGACATATTCATCACTGACCCGTGACACCAGAACACGCACGGCTGAGGTCCGACTCCAGCCTCGGTGTCACTTACAGATGTGGAATTCATGGTGGAGCAAGGTCCAGACATTGCCAGCCCCCACCCCAAATCTGTGGTTTACAATACCTACCACAAAACCCAAATTAAATTTTTTTGGTATGTTTGATATTTTACCGCCCACATAACGCACGTGCGTAGCAGCAAAGAGGGCGGGTTTAATGCCCACATGCTGCACATGTGTGTCCATGGGCGACCAATGTTTCTATACTGAGAGTGCGCTGCCAGCACAGTGACCGAGCTCAAGCTGCAATGATCAAGATCCAGCAGGACCGGCTCCTGATCACGTGACCAATGAGCCAATCACAGTGGTCATGTTATCGGGGCCCCCCCTCCCCTGTGCATAAAGAGCTGAAGGAGCTCAGAAATCAGCGGCTTAGCTTCAGTTGCCCTTTGGGTTGTCTATCAAGTCTAAAAGACCGGTAGCCCCATGGCCAGTTGAAGGAGCTCAGAAATCAGTGGCTTAGCTTCAGTTGCCCATTGGGTTGTCTATCAAGTCTAAAAGACCGGTAGCCCCATGGCCAGCTGAAGGAGTTCCGAAATCAGCGGCTTAGCTTCAGTTGCCCATTGGGCTGTCTATCAAGTCTAAAAGACCGGTAGCCCCATGGCCAGCTGAAGGAGCTCCGAAATCAGCGGCTTAGCTTCAGTTGCCCATTGGGCTGTCTATCAAGTCTAAAAGACCGGTAGCCCCATGGCCCGGTTAAGGAGCTCAGAAATCAGTGGCTTAGCTTCAGTTGCCCCATGGAGAGCTGAAGGAGCTCAGAAATCAGCGGCTTAGCTTCAGTTGCCCATTGGGCTGTCTATCAAGTCTAAAAGACCGGTAGCCCCATGGCCAGTTGAAGGAGCTCAGAAATCAGCGGCTTAGCTTCAGTTGCCCCATGGAGAGCTGAAGGAGCTCAGAAATCAGTGGCTTAGCTTCAGTTGCCCATTGGGCTGTCTATCAAGTCTAAAAGACCGGTAGCCCCATGGCCAGTTGAAGGAGCTCAGAAATCAGCGGCTTAGCTTCAGTTGCCCCATGGCCAGCTGAAGGAGCTCAGAAATCAGCGGCTTAGCTTCAGTTGCCCATCGGGCTGTCTATCACGTCTAAAAGACCGGTAGCCCCATGGCCAGCTGAAGGAGCTCAGAAATCAGCGTTTTCAGAAAGTAGATGGTGACCCTGAATGGTGACACTGGGTGATGCCAGAACAAAGATGGCGCCGTCCTTCTGGAGAGGAAATCAGATGAAGGCGTTGTCAGGGGGAGCGGTAATACATAGCTGGAAGGGTCACAGTCATACGTTACTGAGCATGCTCCACTCGACATGGAAATCTATATATCTGATGACAGGTCCACTTTAAGCGAAACGCTATTTTCCAGCCGCAGATCGAACAACGCTGCCCCAGACTCGGTGACCCCGCCCTGACCCGGCATGCCGGCCCATTTACAATGTTGCGGTGCGCTGGGCACCCCTCACCTCGCATAGCGTACGATCAGCCTATTGAATCACAAAAATCGGACGCGTGACAACATTTTTAATGCGCTGCGGCGCATTCAGCTGTGCTGCGTTGCGTCACAATTTTTTTGTTTTTTGTAGTGCGCTGGAGTGCCTTTAGAAATGCCGCAACGCAACAAAAATAGCGCAGTGCCGAATAGCAAAAAAAGGCCGGTCATGAAAGGAGGGGGGGGTGGTAAAACTCTAGGCTGAAAACAACTTTCCGTTTGGCTTCACAGGAGTCGATAAAGTTTGTTGCTATTTGTAATTTCCTCCATTTTTCTTGCCGTGTGTATAAATGTGATACAGAATTCAGATCTACACTGTGACTTCCTGCCTGCGGCTCACAAGTACCGCCCCCCATCCCTGAGCCTTCCTCCAGCTCTGATGGAAGCTGACACAGCCTGCGGAGCTGGTAGGCGGAGCTCCTCCATGTCTGGGCCGGTTTGGGGACTTCGTCAGTCGCATCTGTCAGCTCTGCTACACCCAAGAGCCCTTTAGCTGTCGGCGTCTGTTCCTTTAAAGGGCACCTGTCACTCATGGCAGTCGGGGGATGACCTCCAAGGCTCATTAATGTAGACAAGCCGGGGGACAGTAGAAGCAGGCGGCTGAGCTGCGATTTTACCACCCGCCCGCCTAAACAAGGGCATGCGGCCGGTCAGGGGTGTTCACATGCCAAAAATGAAACGGTGGGTTCAGGGGCGGACTGACAACTCATGGGGCCCCCGGGCAATAGGGGATCATGGGGCCCCTGTGTCCTTGCCCAAACTCAAAAAAGCCTATGAAAAAGGTACCAGGGGCATCTCATGGGGCCCCCTACTGACCCCGGGCCCTCGGGCAGTGCCTGAGTTTCCAAATGGTCAGTCCGCCCCTGGGTGTGTTGCGTTCAGCAGGCGGTACCACCACAGAGTGCGACTCATTCAAAAAGGAGCCCCTGGAGCAGGGGGCAGTTAAAGCAGGTGACTGAGCTGCGTTTTTACCGCCCGCCTAAACAAGGGCATAACAGGCGCCCAGGGTTGTACACATACTATGATGCTTTGCTTCATGAGCGTGCAAAAAAAAAAAAACAAATGGCTTGTCGCATTACCGCCCCAGTGAATGGGGCCTGTAAAGAGCACCTGTCACTCATGGACAAAGCAGCCAGTCATGGTCAAGGGCTGACCATTGGGGCTCATTCACACGGGTGACCGGGGGGGCAGTTAAAGTAGGTGACTGAGCTGCGTTTTTACCGCCCACGTAAACAAGGGCATAACAGGCACCTAGGGTTGTACACATACTATGATGTTTTGCTTCATGAGCGTGCAAAAAACAAATGGCTTGTCGCATTACCGCCCCAGTAAATGGGGCCTGTAAAGAGCACCTGTCACTCATGGCCAAGGGCTGACCGTTGGGGCTCATTCACATGGGTGACCGGGGGGGTCAGTTAAAGCAAGTGGTTAAGCTGTGGTTTTAACGCCCCCCCAACTGCCCACCTAAATAAAGACATGCAGCCGCACAGGGATGCACACATGCCAAGGCTGCAGCGTAAATTGAATGGCGTGTCGCATTCGGTGGGCGGTACTGACACTGACTGCGACCGATTCATATGAATGGGGTCTCTAAAGGGCACCTGTCACTCATGGACAGCGCAGCCAGCTATCGCTAAGGGCTGTCCCTTGGGGCTCATTCAAACAGGCAGCCCTTAAAAGCAGGTGGTTGAGCTGTGTTTTTACCACCCCCCTGACTGCCCACCTAAACAAGGGCATAGAGGCACCCAGGGTTGTATACAGGCTGTGATGCTTTGCTAAAAAAAAACGTCTCGTCGCATTACCGCCTCTGAGTGCAATGCATTCAAGTGAATGAGGCCTTTAAAGAGCACCTGTCACTCACACTTTGAGGGGTCACCCGCCCCCATCTGCAGGTTGTACACCTCATGACGTCACCCAAGGGTCATGGGCAAGGGCTGACCCTTGGGGCTCATTCACACTGGGGGGGGCAGGGTTGTACACATGCTTTGCTTCATGACCAGGGGCGGACTGACCATTTGGAAACTCGGACACTGCCCGAGGGCCCGGGGTCAGTAGGAGGCCCCATGAGATGCCCCTGGTACCTTTTTCATAGGCTTTTTTGAGTTTGGGCAGGGACACAGGGGCCCCATGATCCCCTATTGCCCGGGGGCCCCATGAGTTGTCAGTCCGCCCCTGGTCAAGAGCATGCAAAAAAAAAAAACAAATGGCTTGTCGCATTAGTGAATGGGGCCTTTAAAGAGCACCTGTCACTCATGGACAAGGCAGCCAGTCATTGCCAAGGGCTGACCGTTGGGGCTAATTCACACAGGTGACTGGGGGGGCAGTTAAAGCAAATGGTTGAGCTGTGGTTTTAATGCCCCCTCTACCGACTACCCACCTAAACAAGGGCATGCAGCCGCTCAGGGATGCACAAATGCCCCAAACCTCATAGATGCAGTAAAAAAATAAACACGCCGCATTCGGCGGGCAGCGCTGCCTCCGAGCAGGACCTGTGCACGCCGTTGTGGTGCAGTGAGTTGGCATTTTCAGGGATCAAAGACATCACGCCTCTGAAAAACGATCCGACGCAAATTGCTTTTCAGAGGTTCAGAAGACCTGCCATACCTATGAACAAGCCCTTAAAGGAACCTCTTTAGATTGTAAGCTCTTGTGCCGTATTGCGGCTGCACTGCCTCCCTCTATGTTTGTAAAGCGCTGCGCAAACTGCTGGCGCTGTATAAATCCTGCATCATAATACCAGCAGGGGTGGACTGACAACTCATGGGGCCCCCGGGCAATAGGGGATCATGGGGCCCCTGTGTCCTTGCCCAAACTGAAAAAAGCCTATGAAAAAGGTACCAGGGGCATCTCATGGGGCCCCCTACTGACCCCGGGCCCTCGGGCAGTGCCCGAGTTTCCAAATGGTCAGTCCGCCCCTGCCTGCATCATAATACCAGCAGGGGTGGACTGACAACTCATGGGGCCCCCAGGCAATAGGGAATCATGGGGCCCCTGTGTCTTTGCCCAAACTTAAAAAAGCCTATGAAAAAGGTACCAGGGGCATCTCATGGGGCCCCCTACTGACCCAGGGCCCTCGGGCACTGGGCGAGTTTCCAAATGGTCAGTCCGCCCCTGCCTGTATCATAATACCAGCAGGGGCGGACTGACAACTCATGGGGCCCCCGGGCAATAGGGGATCATGGGGCCCCTGTGTCCTCGCCCACACCCAAAAAAGCCTATGAAAAAGCCAATGAAAGGTACCAGGGGCATCTCATGGGGCCCCCTACTGACCCCGGGCCCTTAGGCAGTGCCCGAGTGCTCAGTCAGTCCGCCCCTGCATCCCAGTAATAATATCGCCGCCATGCGTTCCTCAGTGTACGTGTAGCGCGGACGCCGTCGCAGCAAATGTAGATTTTCCAGGAAGTCGATGGGGTCACCGGTTGTTTGCAGACACCGCGGTGCAGCTGCGCTCCAGACGACGCGCAGAGATTTTTTTTTTTGTGTGCGTTAAAATGCAATTAATAAACCGGGCGGCGTGGAAAAGCCTCGGGCGCATCCTGCAGGCTGGCAGCTGCGCTCACCCCTGCGTCTGAGGACAAGCAGGCTGCACCGGGCTCCTCCCAGGGCTGAGCCCAGCCACCAGACCGCCGCCTCCTCCTGCCCCCCCGCCATTGGTGGATTTGCATGGCCCAGCCCAGTTTTCCTGGAAAGTTCTTGGAAATATATGAGCTTAGTTCTGCTGTTCAGATTGGGGCAGCATACTGACACACACCCTTCTATATATAGTGAGAGCGCGACGACGCACGGTCACAGACGCTCGCTGCGCTGCCGAGAGAAAGGACTGTGTCAGCTCGCCCTCCCCGTCACCTCCAGCTAACCTGAAAAAAGAACGATTCCCCCCCCCCCCCGAGACGACTGTGAATTCCGCCAGCTTCTCCGCGAGAGACCTATGCCTTTTCGTTCTTCGTGGACGGATATGATTCTTTGTGTGAGAGGGTAAGACGCGCGCCGCGACTCCACGGCGACAAAAACCCGTGCGGATGGCGATATGTGACGCTGGCGTGTTTCTTTTCCATGCAATGTGTGTTCGGAATCACCTGAGAATGTTGCGATTGTTGCATTTGTGACCTTTGTTTGTTTGCTTTTCGGTATGTGTCGCCCCTCGTCTCTAAACCGTCGCGGTGACCTGCTGCGTCTTTCCGACTTTGCGGGTCGCTCGCCCCCCCCCCATCTCATGACATCACCTTCCCGGTAATGTCTTGTTTTCTAGCTTTAGTCTATAGAATGTTACAATTCGGGATCATGTGAGAATGTTGCGATTGTTGCATTTGTGACCTTTGTTTGCTTTTATTCGCGTCGCCCCTCGTCTCTAAACCGTCGCAGTGACCTGCTGCGTCTTTCCGACTTTGCGGGTCGCTCGCACCCCCCCCCCCATCTCATGACGTCACCCGTCTCATGACGTCACCTTCCCTGTAATGTCTTTTTTTTCTACCTTCAGTCTTTAGAATGTTACAATTTTGGATCCTGTGAGAATGTTGCGATTGTTGCATTTGTGACCTTTGTTTGTTTGCTTTTCGGTATGTGTCGCCCCTCGTCTCTAAACCGTCGCGGTGACCTGCTGCGTCTTTCCGACTTTGCGAGTCGCTCTCACACCCCCCATCTCATGACGTCACCCGTCTCATGACGTCACCTTCCCTGTAATGTCTTTTTTTTTCTACTTTCAGTCTTTAGAATGTTACAATTTGGGATCATGTGAGAATGTTGCGATTGTTGCATTTGTGACCTTTGTTTGCTTTTCGGTATGTGTCGCCCCTCGTCTCTAAACCGTCGCGGTGACCTGCTGCGTCTTTCCGACTTTGCGGGTCGCTCGCCCCCCCATCCCATGACATCACCTTCCCTGTAACGTCTTGTTTTCTAGCTTCAGTCTATAGAATGTTACAATTCGGAATCATGAGAGAATGTTGCGATTGTTGCATTTGTTTCCTTTTCTGTATTTGTGGCCTTTGTCAACTGTCGCTGCGTCTTTGCGGGTCGCTCGCCCCCCCATCTCATGACGTCACCTTCCCGGTAATGTCTTGTTTTCTAGCTTTAGTCTACAGAATGTTACAATTCGGGATCCTGTGAGAATGTTGCGATTGTTAAATTTTGGACCTTTGTTTGCTTTTCTGTTTGCGTCGCCCCTTGTCTCTAAACCGTCGCGGTGACCTGCTGTGTCTTTCCGACTTTGCAGGTCGCTCGCCCCCCCCCCATCTTATGACGTCACCCTCCCTATAATGTCTATTTTCTACCTTCAGTCTATAGAATGTTAAAATTTGGGATCCTGTGAGAATGTTGCATTTGTTACATTTGTTTCCTTTTCTGTATTTGTGGCCTTTGTCAACTGTTGCTGCGACTTTGCGGGTCACTCGCCCCGTCTGTACCTCGCTTGTCTCATGACGTCACCTTCCCTGTAACGTCCTTTTAATTTTCTTTCTAGCTTCAGTCTATAGAATGTTACAATTGGGGATCATGTGAGAATGTTGCAATTGTTACATTTGTTTCCTTTTCTGTATTTGTGGCCTTTATCAACTGTTTCTGCGACCTGCTGCCTCTTTGCGGGTCACTCGCCCCATCTGTACCTCACTTGTCTCATGACGTCACCTTCCCTGTAACGTCCTTTTAATTTTCTTTCTAGCTTCAGTCTATAGAATGTTACAATTGGGGATCCTGTGAGAATGTTGCAATTGTTACATTTGTTTCCTTTTCTGTATTTGTGGCCTTTATCAACTGTTTCTGCGACCTGCTGCCTCTTTGCGGGTCACTCGCCCCATCTGTACCTCGCTTGTCTCATGACATCACCTTCCCTTTAAATTCCTTTTTAATTTTCTTTCTAGCTTCAGTCTATAGAATGTTACAATTGGGGATCATGTGAGAATGTTGCAATTGTTACATTTGCGACCTTTGTTTGCTTTTCGGTATGCATCACCCCTTGTCTCTAAACCATTGCGGTGACCTGCAGCGTCTTTCCGACTTTGCGGGTCGCTCCCCCCCCCCCCATCTCATGACATCACCCGCCCCGTCTGTACCTCACTTGTCTCATGATGTCACTCTCCCTATAATGTCTTTTTTTTCTACCTTCAGTCTATAGAATGTTACAATTTGGGATCCTGTGAGAATGTTGCATTTGTTTCCTTTTCTGTTTGCGTCGCCCCTTATCTCTAAACCATCGCGGTGACCTGCTGCGTCTTTCCGACTTTGCGGGTCGCTCGCCCCCCCCCCCATCTCATGACGTCACCTTCCCTGTAACGTCTTTTTTTTTTTTTTTTTTTCTAGCTTCAGTCTATAGAATGTTACAATTTGGGATCATGTGAGAAAGTTGCAATTGTTACATTTGTTTCCTTTTCTGTATTTGTGGCCTTTTGTCTTTAAATTGTCGCTGCGACCTGCTGCGTCTTTACAGGTCACTCGCCCCGTCTGTACCTCGCTTGTCTCATGACGTCACCCTCTCTAGAATGTCTTTTTTTCTAGCTTCAGTCTATAGAATGTTACAATTCGGGATCATGTGAGAATGTTGCGATTGTTGCATTTGTGACCTTTGTTTCCTTTTCTGTTTGCGTCGGCCCTTGCCTCTAAACTGTCGCGGTGACCTGCTGCGTGTTTCCGACTTTGCGGGTCGCTCGCCCCCCCCCCCATCTCATGACGTCACCTTCCCGGTAACGTCTTGTTTTCTAGCTTCAGTCTATAGAATGTTACAATTGGGGATCCTGTGAGAATGTTGCAATTGTTGTATTTGTTACATTTGTTTCCTTTTCTGTATTTGTGGCCTTTGTCACTGCGACCTGCTGCGTCTTTGTGGGTCACTCGCCCCGTCTGTACTTCGCTTGTCTCATGACGTCACCCTCCCTATAATGTCTTTTTTTTCTACCTTCCGCCTATAGACTGTTACAATTTGGGATCCTGTAAGAATGTTGCAATTGTTGCATTTGTTTCCTTTTCTGTATTTGTCGCCCTCCTTTTTAAACTGTCGCGGTGACCCGCTGTGTCATTGCGGGTCACCCGCCCCCATGTGTACGCTGAATGTTACAATTTGGGATCATGTGAGAATGTTGCACTTGTTGCAATTGTTGCATTTGTTTCCTTTTCTGTATTTGTCGCCCTAATTTTTAAACTGTCGCGGTGACCCGCTGCGTCTTTGTGGGTCACCCGCCCCTATGTGTACGCTGAATGTTACAATTTTGGGTCACGTGAGAATGTTGCAATTGTTACATTTGTTTCCTTTTCTGTATTTGTCGCCTTTGTCTCTAAACTGTCGCGGTGACCTCACACCCCATCTGCAGGTTGCCCACCTCATGACGTCACCCTCCCTATAATGTCTTTTTTCTACCTTCAGCCTATAGAATGTTACAATTTGGGATCCTGTAAGAATGTTGCAATTGTTGCATTTATTTCCTTTTATGTATTTGTCGCCCTCATTTTTAAACTGTCGCGGTGACCCGCTGCGTCTTTGCGGGTCACCCGCCCCCATGTGTACGCTGAATGTTACAATTTGGGATCATGTGAGAATGTTGCAATTGTTACATTTATTTCCTTTTCTGTATTTGTCGCCCTGATTTTTAAACTGTCGCGGTGACCCGCTGCGTCTTTGCGGGTCACCCGCCCCCATGTGTACGCTGAATGTTACAATTTTGGGTCATGTGAGAATGTTGCAATTGTTACATTTGTTTCCTTTTCTGTATTTGTTGCCTTTGTCTCTAAACTGTCGCGGTGACCTCACACCCCATCTGCAGGTTGCCCACCTCATGACGTCACCCTCCCTATAATGTCTTTTTTCTACCTTCAGCCTATAGAATGTTACAATTTGGGATCCTGTGAGAATGTTGCAATTGTTGCATTTATTTCCTTTTATGTATTTGTCGCCCTGATTTTTAAACTGTCGCGGTGACCCGCTGCGTCTTTGTGGGTCACCCGCCCCCATGTGTACGCTGAATGTTACAATTTTGGGTCATGTGAGAATGTTGCAATTGTTACATTTGTTTCCTTTTCTGTATTTGTCGCCTTTGTCTCTGTCGCTGCGACCCACTGTACATCGCCCGCCTCATGACGTCACCCTATTTTTTTTTCCTCTCTACCTTCAGTCCACAGAGCCTGCTGGCGGATCAGAGGGGCTGCCGACCTTCTTCGTGCGTGGCGGTCCCCGGGTTTGCCGCCGACCAAGTCATGCACCCCTTGAACCCGCCGACCTGCCCCACGCAGCAGCCGCTGAGCTCGCCGGAGCTGCCACCCAGGACGGCCGAACCTCGCGTGGCTCCTCCTCCCGCGCAGAGGGACCCCGAAGAGGACCTGCTGTGCATCGCCAGGACTTTCTGCTACTTGAGGGAATCCGGTAAGTCCCCCAGGAACGTCTGTTGTTGTTTTTTTTTTTTTCTTGCGACGGTGTTAACGATGTGAATGGGTTAAAAACAAAAAACAACAAAAGAAATAAAAGCGCGAGGGGAGCGGCTTGGCTGATTCAGGATATAATTAGATCCAATAGAAATTGCGTATCTCTGCGGGGAATACCGGGAGGAATATTCGGGATTTCTGAGAAAACAGACACGTGGGGCGAGATGTGCAGCGAGCAGCCGTGACGTCTGAAATACCCAGAAAGATTGAATCACTTCCCTGGAAGCCGCTTCCACTGTACTCCTGCGCAGCCACACCAAACTCCAAGAAACTCCGCGACCACAATCAAATCCACCGCCGCCGCAATCTGACCCGCCACAACTGGGGAGGGGGGTGGGGTGGCTTTTTTTTTTTTTAATGAGGAATACAAAACATAAAACTGACACTTTCCAACAGTCAGGAAATGTTTTTGAGGATTCATTTTTACGACGTAGGGCAGGGCGGCGGCGGCAGCGCGACCGGCAATTAGCCGCCATCAGCGACCGAAATGTCATCTCCAGACCATTTTATTTGTACCAATAAAGGGCCCCATTAGATCTGTAGTTGGTTTATATTGATTATTGATTTGAAGGAGAACGTATTGATCCCAGATTGGTTGTTTTTTTTTTTTTGCACCCCCACCCAAAAAAAAATTTTTTTTGGAACTGAACTCATATCAATTATTTGTTATTTTCAATGCTCACAGTTTGGTTATTGATCTGAAGGATAACTTATTGATCCCAGATTGGTTTTTTTGCACCCCCACCCAAAAAAAAAAAATTTTTTTTGAACTGAACTCATATCAATTATTTGTTATTTAATTTATTGATCTGAAGGCGCACCGCTGAAAGGAAGGGCCTCATTATATCGGTAATCAAGCTGTTTTATATAGGTTATTGATCTGAAGGAGAACTTATTGATCCCAGATTGTTTTTTGCACCCCCCCCCCAAAAAAATATATATTTTTTTAACTGAACTCATATTAATTCTTTGTTATTTAGTTTGGTTATTGATCTGAAGGCGCACCGCTAAAAGGAAGGGCCTCATTATATCGGTAATCAAGCTGTTTTATATAGGTTATTGATCTGAAGGAGAACTTATTGATCCCAGATTGCTTTTTGCACCCCCCCAAAAAAAAAAAAATTTTTTTTTTAATTGAACTCATATTAATTATTTGTGATTTTCATCGCTCACAGTTTGGTTATTGATCTGTATTGATCTGAAGGAGAACTTATTGATCCCAGATTGTTTTTTTTTTTTTTCTTTTGCACCCCCCCCCCAAAAAAAAATTATATTTTTTTTTAACTGAATTCATATCTGTTATTTTCATCGCTCGCAGTTTGGGTTTTGATCTGAAAGCGCACCGCTAATGGGAAGGGCCTCATTATATCGCTAATCAAACTGTTTTGTATAGGTTATTGGTCAGTATTGATCTGAATGAGAACTTATTGATCCCAGGTTGTTGTTTTTTGCACCCCCCCCAAAAAAAATATTTTTTTTTAACTGAACTCATATCAGTTATGACTTTCAGTGCTCACAGTTTGGTTATTGATCTATTTTGCTCTGAAGGAGATCTTATTGATCCCAGATTGGTTTTTTGCACCCCCCCCCCCTCCAAAAAAAAAATATATTTTTTTTAACTGAACTCATATCAATTATTTGTGATTTTCAGTGCTCACAGTTTGGTTATTGATCTGTATTGATCTGTGCACCGCGAAAGGGAAGGGCCTCATTATATCTGTAATCAAACTGTTTTATATAAGTTATTGGTCAGTATTGATCAACAGATTGTTTTTCGCAAACCCCCCCACCCAAAAAAAGTTTTTTATAACATTAATATTGATTATTTTCATTGCTTACACTTAGATTATTGATCTGTATTGCTCTGATGGAGCTCCACTAAAGGGCCTCATTATATCTGTATTCAAACTGTTTTATATAAATATTGGTCAGTATTGATCAACTCATTGATCCCAGATTGCTTTTTGCAACCCCTGCCCGCCCCCCCCCCCCCCAAAAAAAAAAGTTAAAAAAAAACGAACTCATCAATTTATATGATTTTCATTGCTAACAGTTTGGTTATTGATCTGTATTGCTCTGAAGGCGCACTGCTATAGGGCCTCATTATATCTGTAATCAAACTATTTTATATAGATTATTGGACAGTATTGATCTAAAGTATATCTCCATTGATCCTAGATTGTTTTTTGTTTTTTTTTTGCAACCGCCCCCCCCCCTCCCTCCCCCACCACCAAAAAAAATTTTTCTTAAAAATTTAACTTATTGTTTGTTATTTTCATCTCTTACACTTAGATATTGAACTGTATTGCTCTGAAGGCGCTCCGCCACAGGGACTTGTTTTTTGATCTGAAGGCCAATTGATTGATCGCAGATTGGTTTTTGATCTGAAGGCCAATTGATTGATCACAGATTGGTTTTTGATCTCAAGGCCAATTGATTGATCACAGATTGGTTTTTGATCTCAAGGCCAATTGATTGATCACAGATTGGTTTTTGATCTCAAGGCCAATTGATTGATCACAGATTGGTTTTTGATCTCAAGGCCAATTGATTGATCACAGATTGGTTTTTGATCTCAAGGCCAATTGATTGATCACAGATTGGTTTTTGATCTCAAGGCCAATTGATTGATCACAGATTGGTTTTTGATCTCAAGGCCAATTGATTGATCACAGATTGGTTTTTGATCTTAAGGCCAATTGATTGATCACAGATTGGTTTTTGATCTGAAGGCCAATTGATTGATCACAGATTGGTTTTTGATCTCAAGGCCAATTGATTGATCACAGATTGGTTTTTGATCTCAAGGCCAATTGATTGATCACAGATTGGTTTTTGATCTCAAGGCCAATTGATTGATCACAGATTGGTTTTTGATCTGAAGGCCAATTGATTGATCACAGATTGGTTTTTGATCTAAAGTTCAATTGACTCATCACAGTTCTTAAAAAAAAAAAAAACTGACAGAAATTTTTTGTTTTTCTTGCTTCATTTTATATACATTTTATCTACAATCAATATACAGGTGCTTGTGTAGATTATTGGGCTGTATTGATCTGGGGGATAATTCACTGATCACAGCTTGCCTCCCCCCCTCGGAAAAAAAAAATCATATTTTTTTTTAATCATACCAGTTTTTTGCTATCCTCGCTGCTTGTTTTATTTTACAATAATAATAATAATAATAATAAAAGATACAAAATATCAGGTTTTGCGCCAATGTTTCTAATCGCGTCTTTGCTTCGCTCTCCTTCCAGGTTGGTACTGGGGCTCCATCACCGCCACAGAAGCCAAGCAGAAGCTGCAGAAGATGCCGGAAGGATTTTTCCTGGTGCGGGACAGCACCCACCCGAGCTACCTCTTCACTCTGTCGGTTCGGACTAACCGCGGACCCACGAACGTTCGTATCGAGTATTCCGACAGCCTCTTCCGACTGGACTCCAACTGGCTGTCCAAGCCGCGAATCCTCTCTTTCCCCGACGTGGTCAGCCTGGTCCAGCACTACGTCTCGTCCTGCAGCTCGGATGGCGCCAAAGAGCCCGCCAGCCAACCGCCGCCCGAGCCGAGCCCCTTAAAGGAACCCGCGGCCGTCCACCTTAAGCTCCTGCAGCCCTTGCACCGAAGCGGAGAGAGCCCGAGCTTGCAGCACCTGTGCCGGCTGCAGATCAACCGGAGCATGGCGCCCGGCATGGAGGTGACGGAGCTGCCGCTGCCGCGCAGGATGGTGGAGTACCTACAGAGGTACCCATTCAAGCTCTGATGGTTTTCAGGGATGGACTCCATTTTTTTTTTTTCTCCTACACATACTTCCCACACATGGACTGTAAATATTCCTGATATTTATTATGAATGCCCGCACCCGGCGTCTTTTTCTAGCACTGATAGCTGCCCAAAGATGAATATTACTGCTCAGCAGCGGACTGCGGCACCAACTGAACTGCTCGGCGTTCACCGATGTAGTCACTATAATAGTGACCGCGGCGAAACGCCAGATATTACCGACTTTTGTCACCTGCTTCATACTGGCGGTCTGTCTTCGCCGGATCTACGTCACGGGGGAACTAGAGATCTGAATCTCGCAGACCGCCATCTTGGGCAGAGGCCACTTTCCGGCCCGAAACACTAAACCTTCCGGCTGATAATTGGGGCAGAATGGGAACAAATCGGCTTCTCTGCCGCCTTCCTGGATGACAATAAATAGGATTTGATATAAAATTTGTTGTCGTGTCGTTTTATGCTGGGGGGTCGTTTGATTTGTTTTTTACAGGGTTTGTTTTAGGCTGGGGGGGTCGTTTGATTTGTTTTTTTACAGGGTTTGTTTTAGGCTGGGGGGGTCGTTTGATTTGTTTTTTTACAGGGTTTGTTTTAGGCTGGGGGGGTCGTTTGATTTGTTTTTTACAGGGTTTGTTTTAGGCTGGGGGGGTCGTTTGATTTGTTTTTTACAGGGTTTGTTTTAGGCTGGGGGGGGTCGTGTGATTTTTTTTTTTTTTTTTTTTTTTCTTCAAGGTTTGTTTTAGGCTGGAGGGGTTGTTTGATTTTTTTTTTCAGGGTTTGTTTTAGGCTGGGGGGGGTCGTGTGATTTTTTTTTTTCAAGGTTTGTTTTAGGCTGGGGGGGTTGTTTGATTTTTTTTTTTCAGATTTTGTTATAGGCTGGGGGGGTTGTTTGATTTTTTTTGTTTTTTGTTTTCAGGGTTTGTTATAGGCTGGGGGGGGGGGTTTGATTTTTTTTCAGGGTTTGTTATAGGCTGGGGGGGGTTGTTTGATTTTTTTTTTTCAGGGTTTGTTATAGGCTGGGGGGGTGTTTGATTTTTTTTTCAGGGTTTGTTATAGGCTGGGGGGGTTGTTTGATTTTTTTTTTTCAGATTTTGTTATAGGCTGGGGGGGTGTTTGATTTTTTTTTTCAGGGTTTGTTATAGGCTGGAGGGGTTGTTTGATTTTTTTTTTTTTCAGATTTTGTTATAGGCTGGGGGGGTTGTTTGATTTTTTTTGTTTTTTGTTTTCAGGGTTTGTTATAGGCTGGGGGGGGGGGGTCGTGTGATTTTTTTTTTTTCTTTTTTTTTTTTTTTTTTCAGGGTTTGTTATAGGCTGGGGGGGTTGTTTGATTTTTTTTGTTTTTTGTTTTCAGGGTTTGTTATAGGCTGGGGGGGTTGTTTGATTTTTTTTGTTTTTTGTTTTCAGGGTTTGTTATAGGCTGGGGGGGTTGTCTGATATTTTTTTTTTTTTGGGGGGTTTGTTATAGGCTGGGGGGGTTGTTTGATTTTTTTTTTCTCATGGTTTGTTTTAGGCTGGGGGGTTGTTTGATTTTTTTTTTGTTCAGGGTTTGTTATAGGCCGGGGGGGTTGTTTGATTTTTTTTTTTCAGGGTTTGTTATAGGCTGGGGGGGTTGTTTGATTTTTTTTTTCAGGGTTTGTTATAGGCTGGGGGGGGTTGTTTGATTTTTTTTTTCAGGGTTTGTTATAGGCTGGGGGGGGGGGGTTGTTTGATTTTTCTTTTCAGGGTTTGTTATAGGCCGGGGGGGTTGTCTGATATTTTTTTTTTTGGGGGGGTTTGTTATAGGCTGGGGGTGTTGTCTGATTTTTTTTTTATTTTCTGGGTTTGTTTTAGGCTGGGGGGGTTGTCTGATTTTTTTTTTTTTTATTTTCGGGGTTTGTTTTAGGCTGGGGGGGTTGTCTGATTTTTTTTTTTTTTATTTTCGGGGTTTGTTTTAGGCTGGGGGGGGGTTGTCTGCATTGTGCAGTTGGCTGACTGTCCCTGGGTACGCCTTGATGCAGCCCGGAATATTCCACCACTGAACTCTACACATGGGCAGAACGAGAAAATTAATTTCGTTTCGGATCCTTCAATCTGTAATGAAATTCCTTTTCGTTTTGTTTATTCGTTTTCAACCGGATTAAAAAATGTCTCCAATGGATTCGAAGACGTTTATATTCCAACAACAGTTTATAGTTTTGGAAGGAAATCCGCAATAGTCAGCAATATGTTTATATTTCGAATTTGTTTTCGTTTTTCGAATTTACTTTTGAATTCGATTCAAATTTTATTATTTCAGATTAATTTCAGTTACTTTTGTAATTCAGAAATTCGGATACATCTGAATCCCCGAATAATGAACATGTTGTCTGAATTTCGATTTGGAACTAAACGAACCGCACGTCTAGTCAGTTCTTCACATTTCATTTTGAGAATTTAAAAAAAAAATGTTTTTGATGATTCCAGCTTTGACCCGAGTGTATAAAAAACACATCAGCAGACCCGCTACTTTTTTGGAAGAGCGCCGCCACATACCATAGCGCAGAGGACAAGCGACGCGCCTAGAAAAATGCAGAATGTGACCAGGAAACCTGGATGGGTTTTAACCACCTTTATAAACGGCCTCTCTGCCCCCTGCTTGTGCGCTCCCTGGGAGCAATCCGGTGCCCACTGTGTCCTCTGGACACAGTGGAACACCAATTGTCGTACGGGACCTCTGTGTGAGGTCCCGATCATGTGATCACTGATTGGCCAATCCGTGATCACATGAAGAGTAGTAAGCAAGATGTCGCTTCTGACATCATTGCTTACTACTAGTGATGTCTGTGAATGATCACCGAGATCACATGGTACAGGGCCATTCACAACAGCCTTTTACCATGTGACAAGCTGTGACCAATCACAGCTCTCACAGTATTCCTCAATGACTGCAAGAATGCAGCCAGAGAGAAGGAGAAATGATTGCTTTTACAGCCTTTATGGGTGTAAAAGCAATCGGTGTAAAAAAAAAAAATCTTCATCACCCCCCCACAAGTAGTACAGTGTCACCATGGAGACTGTACTGCTAGGGTGACAGTATGTAAAAAAACAAAACAAAAAACATAAATAATAATATCAAAAAATTAAATTACAATGTAAAATAAAATAAAAAAAAAATTATCATTTTTGGTTATAACCTAATTTGGGTTATTTTTGTATTACTAAAAAGATCGCTGAATACATTTTGGCCAATATTTTATGAAGAAATATTATTTATTTGCAACATTTTATAAGAAAAACACTTTTTTTCAAAATTTTTGGACTTTTTCATTTACATAGCAAAAAAAAATAAAAATCCCAGCGGTGAATAAATACCACCAAAATAAAGCTTTATCTGTCCCAAAAAAATGCTAAAAAAATTATATGGGTACAGTGTCGCATGACCGCGCAATTGTCAAAGTGTGATAGCGCTGAAAGCTGAAAATTGTCCTGGACAGGAAGGGGGGGGAAAGTGTCCGGACAGGAAGGGGGGGGAAAGTGTCCGGACTGGAAGGGGGGGAAAGTGTCCGGACTGGAAGGGGGGAAAGTGTCCGGACTGGAAGGGGGGGAAAGTGTCCGGACTGGAAGGGGGGAAAGTGTCCGGACTGGAAGGGGGGAAAGTGTCCGGACTGGAAGGGGGGGGGAAAGCGTCCGGACTGGAAGGGGGGGGGAAAGCGTCCGGACTGGAAGGGGGGGGGAAAGCGTCGGGACTGGAAGGGGGGGGGGGAAAGCGTCGGTAATGGAAGGGGGGGGGGAAAGCGTCGGGACTGGAAGGGGGGGGGGGAAAAGCGTCGGGACTGGAAGGGGGGGGGGGAAGCGTCGGGACTGGAAGGCGGGGGGAAAAGCGTCGGGACTGGAAGGCGGGGGGAAAAGCGTCGGGACTGGAAGGGGGGGGGGGAAGCGTCGGGACTGGAAGGGGGGGGGGAAGCGTCGGGACTGGAAGGGGGGGGGGAAGCGTCGGGACTGGAAGGGGGGGGGAAAGCGTCGGGACTGGAAGGGGGGGGGGGAAAGCGTCGGGACTGGAAGGGGGGGGGGAAAGCGTCGGGACTGGAAGGGGGGGGAAGCGTCGGGACTGGAAAGGGGGGTAAAGCGTCGGGACTGGAAGGGGGGGGAAGCGTCGGGACTGGAAGGGGGGGGAAGCGTCCGGACTGGAAGGGGGGGTAAAGCGTCCGGACTGGAAGGGGGTGCAACAAAATTGGCAAAATTAAAAATATTTTTTTTTGTCTAAAAAAAGGAAAGAATTGTGTTTTTAAATAAAATATTCCAGATCCACGACATTCAGACACTCTGGCAAGGCAATGAAATCTTGGCATGCTGGTGCTTGTGGTTCCTCAGGGGTGTGAAAGCTGGTTGGTCGATAATCCATCAGCTCATCAAGGCGCATGTAGACGGGAAAACATTTTTTTTTTCTTTAAATTCTGGAAGTTTGTGGACAGGGCGAAGCCCGTCAGGTTAGAGGCTGGCGTCTCATGTACGCCCCCTGCTGACCTGCGCTGTGGTTGGCTGAGACCTGCTGATCGGCTGTGTCCAATCACAGCACAGAGCACTGTGTTTGCAGACACACAGGACTTTGTACACAAAGCAGTGATCTGGCTGTTTCTGTCAGTAAAAGCCGCACACATGACGGACATAGACGGTTCGAAAATTGGCCAATTTTCAGCACTGTTAGTGGGTTAATTGGTCGGCCAGTTTTCGGGTTTTTTGCACTTTCAGATTATCGGTCATGTTTGAAAATTCACGGAAAATGGACATTTTCCCGGCAATGATGGCCAAATCGAACGATCGTTTTAACGAAAAAAGATTTGCGCATGAGCCGTGACCTGCAAGGAACAGAAGTTTGGCTGTTATATGGGGGGAACTTTATGATTTAGTCGGCTGATTTTTGGAATCGTTGGTGGTAAAGTCGGCTTAACAAACGACCGATTTTTCGTTTATCGTTCGAATAATCAGCCGATGTTCGACCCGTCTATGGCCTGCATTAGGCACACAGTTAACCCCTTAATTGCCCCTTGATGGTAACCCCTTCCCTGCCGGTGTCCTTAGTACAGTGACAGTGCACAGTATCTTTTCACTATTGATTGTCTGTGTCAATTAGCGTACCTTCCAGCCAGTCTGTTAGCGCCAGATTGCCCACCACACTATCACAGTCCCACCCTATAAGTTACCGATCACCATCATTACCAGTATAGCATCATAGCTGCGTAAATTCCAGTATATATCCTACAGGTTGGAGACGCTATAACTGTCACACAGACCCATTAATATACACATATTGGGATTTTTTTTTTTTAGAAAAAATGTAGCAGAATACACTTTGGCCTAAATTTATGAAGAAATTTTATTATCTATTTATTGATTTTTTTATTGGATATCTTTTATAACATAAAGTAGAAAATATTGGTTGTTCCTCCCCCCCAATTAATTTTAAAATAAATATATATATATATATATATATATATATATATATATATATATATATATTTTATTTTTATATATATATATATATATATTTTTTATATATATATATATATATATATATATATATTTTTTTTATTTATTTATATATATATATATATATATATATATATATATATATATATATATATATATATATTTTTTTTTTTTTTTTATTTATTTATATATATATATATATATATATATATATATATATATATATATATAAAAAATATATATATATAATAAAATTAACCCCCCCCCTCCCCAAAAAAAAATCTCTGTGTGGAGAAAAATTGTATAAATTTTGTTTGGGTACAACCTTGCATGACTGAGCATCTGCCAGTTAAAGTAGTGCAGTGATGAATAGCACACATTGCTCTGGTTATGAAGGGGGTAAAACCTTTCGGAGGTCAAGTGGTTAAAAAAAAAAAAATATTAAAATAATACTAATAATGGTTTCCTCAACGCTTATTATTATTATACAGGATTTATATGGGGCCAACAGTGTGCGCGGCGCTGTACAACATGGAGGCGGACATTACAGATACAAAGGGGAAGCAGAGGGCCCTGATCCCGGGAGCTTACAATCTACTAGGAAGGTTATAACTCTACAATGATAAGGAATGTACAGGAGGCATTCCATCCCCCGAGCAGAATGGACGGAAGCGGCTCCGTGAGTCCCTCCTATATGATTCTGTTTCCATTATACACCTTATGTTAGACTGGTGATGTCACCACTGGGTCTCTGTGCTTCTCTATGCAATGCAAGCAGATGATGGCTGATGGGAGGGGTTGTACATAGCTTCCTGACTTCGTCACAGCCCCCTGCCTCAGTGCTCAAGAGTCCCCAGTACTGATGCAAGCAGTGGGAGGCGTTATGCAAATATCAAAATGCCTTCATGGGTGGGGGTCAGCCTGAAGGAGTGGGTGTTCCTAGGAGGCTGTGTTTGTATAGGTAACGCCCACCTGCGATGCTGAGCCTCCATGACTCTGAGATCTGAAATCCAATGAATGAAAGGGGCAGAGCCAGGGACAGTCAGGCTGGGGAGGAAAGTGCTAGATGATGCTGGATGTCCTCCAGCCAGGAAATGAGGCGGAGCTCTCTGTGACTGGCTGCAGATTCTAATGCACATTGTGAGAGGCTCATAGGGTGCAGTGACATCAGAGGAAGCCGCTTCAGTGAAGGGGAGGAGCCGGTACACCTGTGGAAGACTGGAGGGGAGGAGCCGGTACACCTGTGCTAGACTAAAGGGGAGGAGCCGGTACACCTGTGCTAGACTGGAGGGGAGGAGCCGATACACCTGTGCAAGACTGAAGGGGAGGAGCCGGTACACCTGTGCTAGACTGGAGGGGAGGAGCCGGTACACCTGTGCAAGACTGGAGGGGAGGAGCCGGTACACCTGTGCTAGACTAAAGGGGAGGAGCCGGTACACCTGTGCTAGACTGGAGGGGAGGAGCCGATACACCTGTGCAAGACTGAAGGGGGAGGAGCCGGTACACCTGTGCATGACTGAAGGGGAGGAGCCAGTACACCTGTGCTAGACTGGAGGGGAGGAGCCGGTACACCTGTGCTAGACTGGAGGGGAGGAGCCGATACACCTGTGCAAGACTGAAGGGGGAGGAGCCAGTACACCTGTGCAAGACTGGAGGGGAGGAGCCGGTACACCTGTGCAAGACTGAAGGGGAGGAGCCAGTACACCTGTGCAAGACTGAAGGGGAGGAGCCGGTACACCTGTAAGACTGCAGGCACAGTAATAGGCACACACATTGACCAGCACGCTGGATAATTGTTGCAGTTGTTCCTTTTATTGACAAATGTTCTCCTGCTGGGACTGCGGTGCGTTCGCACAGGTAGGAGGAAAGGAAAGGTCGCAGCTCTCCAAGTGTCGCTCTCAGCACGCAGCCTGCAGATTCGGAGTTGTAGCTGGAAATTAATTCTAATTTTCTACAGCTGATTACTCGGCAGTGAAGGCGGGAATGTGAATAATGATGATTAAATTGTGTGACATAACACAGCGATCCATCATGTCGGCTCATGCGTAGCTCTGTGTCATCCCCGTCCTTTGGGCTCCGGGGCCCTTCAACTCTCTGGCAGGTAAGTCTGGAATATTCCACTGCGGTGCCTGCCAATTCCTCTGCCGGTGAATGTTCCCCCCTCCCCCCCCTCAGGCTCTGATACAGTGTGCAGACACAGAAATATTCCCCCTCCCCAGCCGAACGCACTACCAGGAATTTCTCCTCTGTGGCTTTCTCAGAAAGTGTGAGAAGGAAGAGGTGGGAGGAGAACGGCGCTGCAGCTGCTCCACACAGGTTGCTGGTTGTGCCGGCTTTGTGAAAACGTGACTCCGCCCACAACTGACATTTCCGGTTTTTGCTGCATGATGAGCTCGCTGACAACTTCTACTTCCCGGGGTTCGTACACCCGCTGTGCCCATTGTGAGGGGTTCCCACCATCCCTGTGCCGAGTTCCCGGGTCTGTACACCCGCTGTGCCCATTATGAGGGGTTCCCACCATCCCTGTGCCGAGTTCCCGGGTCTGTACACCCGCTGTGCCCATTATGAGGGGTTCCCACCATTCCTGTGCCGAGTTCCCGGGTCTGTACACCCGCTGTGCCCATTATGAGGGGTTCCCACCATCCCTGTGCTGAGTTCCTGGGTCTGTGTACATGACAAGTTCTCTTCTCTGTCCATGTCTACAATGCACTGTGCAAGATTCATTTACCGCAGCGCTGTATGGAGAACACTGAGCCGGTCCCATCAGTCTCTGTACCAGAAGAGCTTACACTCTAATGTCCCCTCCCCCACAGTCACATCAGTCTCTGCGCCAGAGGAGCTCACGCTCTAATGTCCCCTCCCCCGCAGTCACAACAGTCTGTGCGCCAGAGGAGCTCACGCTCTAATGTCCCCTCCCCCACAGTCACATCAGTCTCTGCGCCAGAGGAGCTCACGCTCTAATGTCCCCTCCCCCGCAGTCACAACAGTCTGTGCGCCAGAGGAGCTTACACTCTAATGTCCCCTCCCCCACAGTCACATCAGTCTGTGCGCCAGAGGAGCTTACGCTCTAATGTCCCCTCCCCCGCAGTCACATCAGTCTGTGCGCCAGAGGAGCTTACACTCTAATGTCCCCTCCCCCACAGTCACATCAGTCTCTGTACCAGAGGAGCTTACACTCTAATGTCCCCTCCCCCACAGTCACATCAGTCTCTGTACAGAGGAGCTTACACTCTAATGTCCCCTCCCCCACAGTCCCATCAGTCTCTGTACCAGAGGAGCTTACACTCTAATGTCCCCTCCCCCCACAGTCCCATCAGTCTCTGTGCCAGAGGAGCTTACACTCTAATGTCCCCTCCCCCCACAGTCCCATCAGTCTCTGTGCCAGAGGAGCTTACACTCTAATGTCCCCTCCCCCACAGTCACATCAGTCTCTGTGCCAGAGGAGCTTACACTCTAATGTCCCCTCCCCCACAGTCACACACTCTTATTATTATACAGCTATATAGCTCTGACATAGACTGCAGCGCTGTACAGCATCCCCCGCCCCCTCCCCCTACAGAAGTGCAGACATATGGAAACATACCTATGTACCAAAACCATAAAAACGACACGGGTTTCATAAATAAAAGCAAAACCAAAAAAACATTCCCATGTACAGGACAGGTCCTCTTCTCTGTTCATGTATAGGATGCACTGGAGGCCATTTATACAATTTCCATTGGCTGAAAATCAGACTTGTTTGTGTTTTAATTAAAAATAAATAAACAATTTAATACTTGATGGAAAAAAAACAAAAAACAGTAAACAGTTATTTAGCAACAAATAAAGAAATAAAAAAACATAATTTACTTAAAAAAACAGTAAACAGTTATTTAGCAAAAAAATAAAAAAACATAATTTATTTAAAAAAAAAAACAGTGAACATTTATTTATTTTTTTTAAATGTGCAGGTAATTCCTGAGCTTTAATAACATGGACACCCATATATATATTTATATTTATTACAATTATTATTATTTAATGTCCATGTTATCAAAGCTCAGGAATTACCTGCACATTTAAAAAAAATAAATAAATGTTCACTGTTTTTTTTAAGTAAATTATGTTTATTTATTTTTTTGCTAAATAACTGTTTACTGTTTTTTTAAGTAAATTATGTTTATTTCTAATACAATATTAATATATTATTATTATAATTAATAATAATAATAATAATAATAAATATTATATTAAAAACGTCCAAAACATTGTTATTTTGATAGTCATGAATTTTTAACTCTCTTAATAAATTTACGAGGTGCTGCAGATTGGAATGTTTTCTTTTTCATATATATACATATATGTACGTACATGTTATTAAAGCTCAGGAATTAAGGAATTACCTGCGCATTTAAAAATAAATAAATAAATATTTAAAAAAAAATAATATATATATATATACACACACACACACACATATATATATATATACACACACACACACACACATATATATATATATACACACACACACACACATATATATATACACACACACACACACATATATATATATATACACACACACACATATATATATTTATTTTTAGAGAGAAAACAAGTCCACACCACAAACACGTCATAAAATACACCATAAATAGCACACATTTCTGCAGAAGCACATTTGGGAACAAAAACGTTTCGACAATAAAACTCGCTGTGCGGCTTGTGACGCCCCCAGTGCGCTGCGCTCGGATGTGGTGAGGACATAATTGTTGCTTTAGGTCATTGTGGAGAAGTTCTAGAGAAGTGATTACAGACAGTGAGCTCCAGAGAAGTGACAGCTCCTCCCCCTCCCCCCACCTCCACCCCACTTCTCTGGAAATGAAGCCTTTCTAAGAAAGACTGATAAAGCTGTGGGCGGAGCCTGGCAGGACCCGGCAGCCAATGGCGGCTCAGGCTGCTACCTTTTCCTAGGAAGTCTGCAGGCATGGAAAAATCCCACATGTTTTCCTGAGAACTGACACAATGGCAGCACAAAGCTGTCCTGTAACCGCAGTAGGGAGTGCGGGGGGAGCGCAGGGGGGGGGATTACGCACATACTGGAATTTCCCCATACATGAAAAACAAGATATAGAAATGTAAATAGCTCTGACATATACCAGAGAGCTGTACAGAGAACACTGAGCCAGTCACATCAGTCTCTGCACCAGAGGAGCTTACGCTCTAATGTCCCCTCCCCCACAATCACATCAGTCTCTGTACAGAGGAGCTTACACTCTAATGTCCCCTCCCCCACAGTCACATCAGTCTCTGCACCAGAGGAGCTTGCGCTCTAATGTCCCCTCCCCCACAGTCACATCAGTCTCTGCAGTAGAGGAGCTTACACTCTAATGTCCCCTCCCCCACAGTCACATCAGTCTCTGCACCAGAGGAGCTTACGCTCTAATGTCCCCTCCCCCACAGTCACATCAGTCTCTGCACCAGAGGAGCTCACACTCTAATGTCCCCTCCCCCACAGTCACATCAGTCTCTGCACCAGAGGAGCTTACACTCTAATGTCCCCTCCCCCACAGTCACATCAGTCTCTGTACTAGAGGAGCTGACACTCTAATGTCCCCTCCCCCGCAGTCCCATCAGTCTCAGTACCAGAGGAGCTTACGCTCTAATGTCCCCTCCCCCGCAGTCCCATCAGTCTCTGCACCAGAGGAGCTTACGCTCTAATGTCCCCTCCCCCCACAGTCACATCAGTCTCTGCACCAGAGGAGCTTACGCTCTAATGTCTCCTCCCCCACTGTCCCATCAGTCTCTGTACTAGAGGAGCTTACGCTCTAATGTCCCCTCCCCCACAGTCACATCAGTCTCTGCACCAGAGGAGCTTACACTCTAATGTCCCCTCCCCCACAGTCACATCAGTTCACTGAGCTGTACTGGAAGTGGGTAAAAAAACACATCAGAATGCACCGGAACACACCTCAGAAACGCACATGTCCTTAATTGAGGTGCAGAAAAAAAGGGAAAATGCAGCATAACGCATCACAAACACGCATGCAGAAACACATTCGTAATGCGTTTCTATGGTACGAACAATGAGTCCCCTGCACTGCTGCTCCTCCCTGACACGTTCTGTCCCCGGATCTGCTCCCTAGCAATGCACTGACCACACTGACAGCTCCCCTGTCACCTGTCCTTGATTTAGGCAGTAGGCGGGTCACCAGGAGGTCCTCGCCAAATTTGTTTTCATGGGGCCCAGAGATCTGTGGTTACACCCCTTCAGATATACAGTCATGGCCAAAATCTTGCCCCCCCCCCCCCCCCGGCATTTCTGTCCGATAAGGCGCCACTTCACCCAGAGAATTGCTGCGATGACAAATGTTTCATCATTCTCATGTTTATGTCTTCGGTTTGTATCGGTGACACAAAAAAGTGGAGAAACAAAAAGCCAAATCTGACCCATTCCACGCAAAACCCCAAAAATGGACAAAATTATTGGCACATTTTCAAAATTGTAAGAAATAACTGAATCCCAAGTCTGTGATGTTCCTGTAATTTGTCATTAGACTCCCCCGTATCCATGACCGGGCGCTGACAACATGGAAATCTCACCGACAACCGGGGACAATGGTGACACATGGACTCCGCCTTTCTGTTGGGGGTCTCTGTGTGCCACATGGAGGAGAGGAAGAGCAGCAAAGAATTGTCTGAGGATTGGAGAAGAAAAATGGTGGAAAAGCATGGACCATCTCAAGGTGACAAGTCCATCTCCAGAGATCTTCATGTTCCTGTGTCCACTGTGCGCAACATTGTCAGGAAGTTTCCAGCCAATGGCATTGGAGCTGATTTCCCTGGATGTGGATGAAAGAGAAAAAGTCATCAAAGATCGCAATGAAGGATTGTTGGAATGGTGGCTAAAGAACCTCCATCAACTTCCAGACAAATCCCAGCTGACCTTCAGGCACCGGGTACAACTGTGTCCACTCCCACTATACGTCCCATCTGAATGAAAAGGGGACACTATGGGAGGAGACCCAGGAAGACCCCACCACTGACACAGAAATATGGGAGGAGACCCAGGAGGACCCCACTGCTGACACAGAAATATGGTGGGAGACCCAGGAGGACCCCACTGCTGACACAGAAATATGGTGGGAGACCCAGGAGGACCCCACCGCTGACACAGGAATATGGGAGGAGACCCAGGAGGACCCCACGGCTGACACAGAAATATGGGAGGAGACCCAGGAGGACCCCACTGCTGACAGAGAAATATGGTGGGAGACCCAGGAGGACCCCACTGCTGACACAGAAATATGGGAGGAAACCCAGGAGGACCCCACTGCTGACACAAATATGGTGGGAGACCCGGGAGGACCCCACTGCTGACACAGAGATATGGTGGGAGACCCAGGAGGACCCCACCGCTGACACAGAGATATGGTAGGAGACCCAGGAGGACCCCACCGCTGACACAGAAATATGGTGGGAGACCCAGGAGGACCCCACCGCTGACACAGGAATATGGGAGGAGACCCAGGAGGACCCCACCGCTGACACAGGAATATGGGAGGAGACCCAGGAGGACCCCTCTGCTGACACAGAAATATGGTAGGAGACCCAGGAGGACCCCACCGCTGACACAGGAATATGGGAGGAGACCCAGGAGGACCCCACCGCTGACACAGAAATATGGTAGGAGACCCAGGAGGACCCCACTGCTGACACAGAAATATGGTAGGAGACCCAGGAGGACCCCACTGCTGACACAGAAATATGGGAGGAGACCCAGGAGGACCCCACTGCTGACACAGAAATATGGTGGGAGACCCAGGAGGACCCCACTGCTGACACAGAGATATGGTGGGAGACCCAGGAGGACCCCACTGCTGACACAGAGATATGGTGGGAGACCCAGGAGGACCCCACTGCTGACACAGAGATATGGTAGGAGACCCAGGAGGACCCCACCGCTGACACAGGAATATGGGAGGAGACCCAGGAGGACCCCACCGCTGACACAGGAATATGGGAGGAGACCCAGGAGGACCCCACCGCTGACACAGAAATATGGTAGGAGACCCAGGAGGACCCCACCGCTGACACAGAAATATGGGAGGAGACCCAGGAGGACCCCACCGCTGACACAGAAATATGGGAGGAGACCCAGGAGGACCCCACTGCTGACACAGAAATATGGTGGGAGACCCAGGAGGACCCCACTGCTGACACAGAGATATGGTGGGAGACCCAGGAGGACCCCACTGCTGACACAGAGATTTGGTAGGAGACCCAGGAGGACCCCACCGCTGACACAGAAATATGGTGGGAGACCCAGGAGGACCCCACCGCTGACACAGAAATATGGTGGGAGACCCAGGAGGACCCCACTGCTGACACAGAAATATGGTGGGAGACCCAGGAGGACCCCACCGCTGACACAGAAATATGGTGGGAGACCCAGGAGGACCCCACTGCTGACACAGAAATATGGTGGGAGACCCAGGAGGACCCCACTGCTGACACAGAAATATGGGAGGAAACCCAGGAGGACCCCACTGCTGAAACAGAAGTATGGTGGGAGACCCAGGAGGACCCCACTGCTGACACAAATATGGTGGGAGACCCGGGAGGACCCCACTGCTGACACAGAAATATGGTGGGAGACCCAGGAGGACCCCACCGCTGACACAGAAATATGGTGGGAGACCCAGGAGGACCCCACTGCTGACACAGAAATATGGGAGGAAACCCAGGAGGACCCCACTGCTGACACAAATATTGTGGGAGACCCGGGAGGACCCCACTGCTGACACAGAAATATGGTGGGAGACCCAGGAGGACCCCACCGCTGACACAGAAATATGGGAGGAAACCCAGGAGGACCCTACTGCTGACACAGAAATATGGGAGGAGACCCAGGAGGACCCCACTGCTGACACAGAAATATGGTGGGAGACCCAGGAGGACCCCACCGCTGACACAGAAATATGGTGGGAGACCCAGGAGGACCCCACCACTGACACAGAAATATGGTGGGAGACCCAGGAGGACCCCACCGCTGACACAGAAATATGGTGGGAGACCCAGGAGGACCCCACTGCTGACACAGAAATATGGTGGGAGACCCAGGAGGACCCCACCGCTGACACAGAAATATGGTGGGAGACCCAGGAGGACCCCACTGCTGACACAGAAATATGGTGGGAGACCCAGGAGGACCCCACTGCTGACACAGAAATATGGGAGGAAACCCAGGAGGACCCCACTGCTGAAACAGAAGTATGGTGGGAGACCCAGGAGGACCCCACTGCTGACACAAATATGGTGGGAGACCCGGGAGGACCCCACTGCTGACACAGAAATATGGTGGGAGACCCAGGAGGACCCCACCGCTGACACAGAAATATGGTGGGAGACCCAGGAGGACCCCACTGCTGACACAGAAATATGGTGGGAGACCCAGGAGGACCCCACCGCTGACACAGAAATATGGTGGGAGACCCAGGAGGACCCCACTGCTGACACAGAGATATGGTAGGAGACCCAGGAGGACCCCACCGCTGACACAGAGATATGGTAGGAGACCCAGGAGGACCCCACTGCTGACACAGAGATATGGTAGGAGACCCAGGAGGACCCCACCGCTGACACAGAAACATATTGGAAGCCAGATTGGAATTTGCCAAAACTTACCTGAGGAAGCCAAAACCCTTCTGGGAGAATGTGCTGGGGACAGACGAAACAAAATGGCAGCTTTTTGGTAAAGCCCATCATTCTACTGATTTTAGAAAAAGCAATGAGGCCTTCAAAGAAAAGAATCCAGTCCCTCCAGTCACACATGGTGGGGGGGTCACAGTCCCTCCAGTCACACATGGTGGGGGGTCACAGTCCCTCCAGTCACACATGGTGGGGGGTCACTGATGGTTTGGGGTGCTTTGCTGCTTCAGGCACTGGATGTCTTGGCCGTGTACATGGCATTATGAAATCTGAAGACTACCAAAGAATTCTGGGGTGCAATGTAGCGCCCGGTGTCAGAAAGTTGGGTCTCCAATGTCAGAGGTCATGGGTCTTCCAGCAGGACAATGACCCAAAGCACACGTCACAAAGCCCCCAGAGATGGTGTCAGACAAAGCACTGAAGAGGACTGAACTGGCCAGCGATGAGTCCAGATCTCCATCCCATAGAGCTCCTGTGGAGAGATCTCAGACCAGCAGTTTGGAGGAGGAACCCTTCCAATCTGAGAGACCCGGAGCAGTTGGGAAAAGGAACCCTTCCAATCCGAGAGACCCGGAGCAGTTGGGGAAAGGAACCCTTCCAATCCGAGAGACCCGGAGCAGTTGGGAAAAGGAACCCTTCCAATCCGAGAGACCCGGAGCAGTTGGGGAAAGGAACCCTTCCAATCCGAGAGACCCGGAGCAGTTGGGAAAAGGAACCCTTCCTATTTGAGAGACCCGGAGCAGTTGGAGGAAGAAGAGCGATCCAAAATTCCAGTAGGGAGGTGGAAGAAACTCATCGATGGTCACAGGAAGCCTTTGATTTCAGTTGTTTTCCAAGGGGTGAGATACCAAATATTACATGGAAGTTGCCTATAATTTTGTCCATTTTTGGGGTTCTGGGTGGAATGCCTCAGATTTGGCGTTTTGTTTCTCCACTTTTTTGTGTCACCGATAGAAACAGAAGATGTAAACATAAGAATGCCGAAACATTTGTCTTTGCAGCAATTTTCTGGGTGAAGTGGTGCGTTATCGGACAGAAATGCTTTGGGGGGGGGGGGGGACAAGATTTTGGCCATGACTGTATATCTGCAGGGGTGTTACCACAGATCATTGGACCCCTTGGAAAAAAATTTGACGAGGACCTCCTGGTGACCCGCCTACCGCCTAAATCAAGGACAGGTGACAGGGGAGCTGTCAGTATGGTCAGTGCATTCCTAGGGAGCAGCAATGCAGGGGTGCCAATATTTTTGGCCGTGACTGTATAAATGGGCAGCTTTGGAATGCATGTATGACAGGTTAAAGGGGCAATCTGCCGTGACCTTTTCCCCAGACTCCTGCTCTCTGGGACTGGCGGCTTTTCCCTAGAAATCGTGCTGCAGCTCGCTGCTGCTTTAATGTCAGTTCTGGGTAAACATTCCATCGGGATGCACACATGCTGCAACTCGCTGCTAAAGAGGACCTGCCTTACATACAACCATTCTGAGGAACTGCACCCCGCTGATTCATTAGGGACTAGAAATACTTTGTGCGATTTCAGACTCAGGAGGAAGTGCCGTGACACACAGGTCCTATTTTTAACCCCTCCCCCTCCAGAGGATTCCCCCCCCCCCTTCCTGACCAGGCCACTTTAACTGATAATTGCGCGGTCGTGCAACGCTGCACCCAAATGAAATTTACGTCCTGTTTTTCCCACAAATAGAGCTTTCTTTGGGTGGTATTGGATCACCTCTGTGTTTTTTATTTTTTGCGCTATAAAAAAAAAAAACCCCAACAATTTTGAGAAAAAAAATATTTTTGACTCTTTTTGAAATGTAAAAAAAAAAATCAAATTTCATCATAAATTAGGCCAAAATGCATTCCGCTCCGTGTTTTTGCTACAAATAATCCCGATACGTGTAAATTAATTGGTTTATGTGAAAGTTATAGCGTCTACAAATGGCGGTATATATACTGGAATTTTTTTTTATACTAGTAATGGCGGCGATCAGCGACTTATAGCGGGACTGCGGCAGGCATTCTGACACTGGGTGGGGGGGGGGGGAACTGACTTGGTATCACTAACATCCCCAGTGACACCAATGCAGTGATCAGTACTAATAAAAAGCACTGACACTGTACTAATGGCACTGGGCAGGAAGGGGTTAATATGAGGGGTGATCAAAGGGTTAACTGTGTGCTGTGCTTTACACTGTAAGCACACTGCTATGCAGAGCCATACAAAGCAGTGTGTAGGAGCTGACGGGAGAGATCTGTATTGTTTACATACAGTTCTCCCCCCCGTCAGTGATACTCAGTCCGGGTGCCAGCGTGGAGTCACCGGTTGAAACCCGGTGATCGACAGCTGAGGCCGCCAATGGCGGTGCAGGTAGGGCATGCGCGCGCCCTACCCGTAAATGCAAAATTGCGTATATATATGTGATTTTGCGCAGTCCTGCAGCACTATTTCTGCTATAGGGCGTCGAGAAAAGCGGTTAACAAACAAAACATTGAACCAGAAGTGACGTCATGACGTCGCGCCCCGCCTCCTAGGTCATGGAGTTGAGCGGAGGCCATCGTTGCTCTGTTAATCCCTATGGCCAACAGCCGCAACCCTTCGGATTGGTTCCTGGCCTTCCCGATGACCCAGATAAGCCCGAGAACCGCTAGAAACTGGCAGGAGAGGGAATGACTCCATTGCTTCTAAAAGTGATGCAGCGGCTAATCAGCTGCTCGGATCCCTTTTATCAGAAAGAGCGGAGGCTGCTGGAAATTTTAATTCCGGGGTTCCGGCCTCCAGCCGCAACCAGGGGCGGACTGACAACTCATGGGGCCCCCGGGCAATAGGGGATCATGGGGCCCCTGTGTCCTTGCCCAAACTCAAAAAAGCCTATGCAAAAGGTACCAGGGGCATCTCATGGGGCCCCCTACTGACCCCGGGCCCTCGGGCAGTGCCCAAGTTTCCAAATGGTCAGTCCACCCCTGGCCGCAACCCATATTCCACGTGAAAACATGACGTATTTTTCAAGTTAGGTGGTCTTGAAGTGGCTACACTTTCCCCTCGGCCCTCCAGGAAGGACGGCGTGTGCAGCGCATCCACCGGGGAAATGCACCTTTGTGAGCTTTGTACGCCGTGTCGGAGCCAAATTCGGAGAGATCCTGTAAGATGAAACTTTGACCCGGCCGCACAGGACGTTGTGTACTTGGCCTGTCGCTGATAACATGAGGAGGCAACACAGCCATTCGGGATCAGCCGGTCCACCGCCGAAGCCTGCCAACTTACAAATCACGGGGCCCGTAGTAACATTTTAATGGGGCCCCCCTGGCGGCTTCCCCTCTTTCATTGGCCTTAACATAAAAGATATCTAAGCCATGGACAGGCAGCAGGGAGAGGTCAGCAGAGTCGGTACATTAGATAGAAGTGGTCGGGGAAGAGGGGAATCGGCGCACGGAATTCACTTTTAACAAATCGTTTTCCAGCGAGGTGACGACGGCGCGATGTTTTATAGGATGACGAATTTGGGAGAACGCCTACACTAGGTGCTCTATAAACCTAACAAGCTACAAGCAGCTGTCAGTGTTTAGGGAAGGAGACACTCTGGGATTATTACAGCTTGACTTAATTTCAGTGCTGGCCGGGATGACCAGAAGTTCTGAGGGTAATAAATCTACACTACCAACACAGCTAAACACATTCTACTCGGTGCACAACCTGCCGAGGAGGAACCGGACTGCTGGATATTCTGAAGTCTCTTCCTGTATGGATAATGTCGGCTCTTCTGGACTAAATATGTCATAGAGAGTACAGGGTCAGGTAATAGGGGGTGCAGGGTCAGGGTCATGGCGGTACAGGGTCAGGGTCATGGGGGTACAGGGTCAGGGTCATGGGGGTACAGGGTCAGGTAATAGGGGGTGCAGGGTCAGGGTCATGGGGGTACAGGGTCAGGGTCATGGGGGTACAGGGTCAGGGTCATGGCGGTACAGGGTCATGGGGGTACAGGGTCAGGGTCATGGGGGTACAGGGTCAGGTAATAGGGGGTGCAGGGTCAGGGTCATGGGGGTACAGGGTCAGGGTCATGGGGGTACAGGGTCAGGGGGTACAGGGTCAGGTAATAGGGGGTGCAGGGTCAGTATCACAGGGAGAAAAGGGTCAGGGTCACAGGGTCAGTGTCACAGGGGTTACAGGGTCAGGGAGAAAATGGTCAGGATCATGGGGGTACAGGGTCAGTGTCACAGGGGGTTCAGGGTCACAGGGGGAAAGCGTCAAGTTAACAGGGGTACAGTGTCAATGCCATGGGGGGTAAAGGGTCAGGGTAACATAGGGTAGAGTGTCAGTATCATAGGTGGTAAAGGGTCAAATGTGGGTACAGGGTCAATGTAATGAGGCTAAAGGGTCAGGATCACAAGGTGTACAGGGTCAGTGTCAAAGGGGGTACATCCTATGGTATACAGGGTTCAGGATCAGGGAGTATATACAGCCTAAGGTATACAGGGCTCAGGATCTGGGAGTATATACAGCCTATGGTATACAGGGTTCAGGATCAGGGAGTATATACAGCCTAAGGTATACAGGGTTCAGGATCTGGGAGTATATACAGCTTATGGTATACAGGGTTCAGGATCAGGGAGTATATACATCCCATGGTATACAGGGTTCAGGATCAGGGAGTATATACAGCCTAAGGTATACAGGGTTCAGGATCTGGGAGTATATACAGCTTATGGTATACAGGGTTCAGGATCAGGGAGTATATACATCCCGTGGTATACAGGGTTCAGGATCAGGGAGTATGTACATCCTATGGTATACAGGGTTCAGGATCAGGGAGTATATACATCCCATGGTATACAGGGTTCAGGATCAGGGAGTATATACATCCTATGGTATGCAGGGTTCAGGATCCTGGAGTATATACATCCCGTGGTATACAGGGTTCAGGATCGGGGAGTATATACATCCCATGGTATACAGGGTTCAGGATCGGGGAGTATATACATCCCATGGTATACAGGGTTCAGGATCAGGGAGTATATACATCCTATGGTATACAGGGTTCAGGATCGGGGAGTATATACATCCCATGGTATACAGGGTTCAGGATCGGGGAGTATATACATCCCACGGTATACAGGGTTCAGGATCAGGGAGTATATACATCCCATGGTATACAGGGTTCAGGTTTTGGCTCTGAGCTCACGTAGGGACCGTCTGACAATTTCCAGTGAGATCAGACATTGGCGGATTCCTGGAAAGACTCGGCTGCCCTGAGGGACTTTGTCACCCGAACTTCCAGGAAAGGACAATAGTGAATCCAATCCTCAGACAGAAAACAGGAGGAGGGGGGGGGGGGGGAGCGATGGAGGAGAGGAATGGAGGAGGGGAGAGCAGTCAATTCATGAACACTTTGTAGCAGAGCTTAGAGATGATTTATTATAAAGTGGCCCTTCGGGGATCACAGAGAATCCAATTAATGTTTGTAAATTGGACTGCGACAGAAATAGACGGAAGGATTGCGATTTCCTGCGATCGTTTATTTGGAAAAACTCTACATTTAAACTGCACAGCACAGAAGGGAGTCACGGGTCCCAATCCATCACGGGTCCCAATCCAGCACGGGTCCCATTCCATCACGGGTCCCAATCCAGCACGGTTCCCAATTCCATCACGGGTCCCAATCCAGCACGGTTCCCAATTCCATCACGGGTCCCAATCCAGCACGGGTCCCATTCCATCACGAGTCCCAATCCAGCAGATATCACAGCTGTTCCAGGATTTTTGGTCATCAGTGCAGTGCAGGGCTGGGACAAGGGGTGAGCACGAGGGGCGGCTGCCCTGGGCACTGTGATATCATGTAAAGGGGGGGGGGCTGTAAGGAGATCAGGGGGAGGGGATTTGTCTTGGGAGGAGGAATTTGGGTATGTCGGGGGAGGGGGGGGGGAAGAATTGTTCTAGTAGGGGACAGTTCGTGGTGGTTTTTAGTGGTGCTGATTTAGGAAGGGGGGGGGGGGGGTTTGTGTTGAGGGGAGGATGTGGGAGTTTTGTGCTAGGAGAGGTCATATGGTAGAGGGGGAGGGGATTTGTGCTAGGATGGGAAATTTGTATTTGCGGGGAGGGGATTTGTGCTGGTAGGGATTGGGGGGGTATATGTGATAGCAGGAGAAGTTTGGGGGGGATTTGTGCTAGAAGGGAGGGTTGGGGGGGGGGGATTTGTGCAAGAAGAGGTCATATGGTGGAGAGGGAGGGGATTTGTGCTAGAATGGGAAATTTGTTTTTGCGGGGAGGGGATTTGTGCTACTAGGGATGATTGGGGGGGGAGTATATGTGCTAGAAGGGAGGATTGGGGGGATTTGTGTTGAGAGGATTTGGGAGTTTTGTGCTAGAAGAGGTCATATGGTAGAGGGGGGAGGGGATTTGTGCTAGCAGGGATGATTGGGGGGGGGGGGTGGGTTTGGTGCTAGAAGGGAGGATTGGGGGGGATTTGGGAGCTTTGTGTTAGAAGAGATCATATGGTGGGGGGGGGGGATTTGTACTAGAAGGGAGGATTGGGGGGGATTGGTGCTGAGAGGGGGACTTTAGAGTGGAGGGGAGAGGATTTGTGCTTGGAGGGGAAATTTGAGGGATAGAGGATGTGAGCTAGGAGGGGGGGTTGAGGGGAGGGGGGATATGGGGACAAAGATTTCTGCTGGGAGGGGGGATTTGTGCTGGTAGGGATGTTTAGGGGGTATATGTGATAGCAGGGGAAGTTTGGGGGGGAGGATTTGTGCTAGAAGGGAGAAATGGGGGGAGGATTTGTCTTGAGAGGAGGAATTTGGTTTATGGCAGGGGGAAGAAGAATTGTTCTAGGAGGGGAAATTTTGGAGGGGGTTTTAGGAGTGGTGATTTGGGGGGGGATTGGTGTTGAGGAGAGGATTTGGGAGTTGTGTGCTAGAAGAGGTCATATGGTAGAGGGGGAGGGGATTTGTGCTAGAAGGGAGGATTGAAAAAGAATTCAGCTCCAGGTGAGTCTAATTAATTATTAAACAGGTGCCCAGCAGACAGGTGATTATAAAAGGGCGTTACTTAAAAAGAAAACCCCGCCCACTTCATGCTGTCAGCAATGGCACCACATGGAAGAGAAATGTCACAAGGCCTGAGAAAGAAAATCATTTCATTACACAAGAAAGGTGACGGCTACAAGAAGATCAACAAAGATTTACTTATCAGTCAGAATACTGGAGCATAAGTGATACAAAAATGTAACAAAGATGGAACTGCAACCATTTCACAGAGACGTCCAGGCCGTCCATGGAGGTTAACACCTCGACAGGAGCGTTTTCTGATGAGAAGGGTTGAAGAAAATTGCCATGTAAGTTCATTGAAGTTAGCTAAAGAAGTAGAAAGCCAAACTGGGGTGATTGTATCCTGTGACACAATATGGCGTACACTGCAGAGGAATGGCATGCATGGGTGTTATCCACGAAGGAAGTCCATGCACAAAAAAAGCCAGCCTAGAATTTGCCAGTACCCATGCTGAAACAGAAGACGCCTACTGGGACTCTGTACTCTGGAGTGATGAGACCAAGATAAATGTTTTTGGAACGGAGGGTTTCACAAAAGGTGAGGAGTACAAAGAAAAATGCATGGTGCCTACTGTGAAACATGGCGGTGGCAGTGTCCTTCTGTGGGGCTGCCTGAGTGTTGCTGGTGTCAGGGAGCTGCATTTCATTGATGATGTCATGAATTCACAGATGCACGTCTGAAGTGTGGTAGCCCAGTCCAGCCTTGTGTAGGTCTACCATCTTGTCCCTGACATCCTTGGACAGCTCTTTGGTCTTTGCCATGGTGGAGAGCTTGGAATCTGATTGGCTGATTGCTCCTGTGGACAGGTGTCTTTTATACAGGTAACACAATGAGATTAGCAGCACTCCCTTTAAGAGACTGCTTCTAATCTCAGCTTGTTCCCTGTATGAGACACCTGGGAGCCAGAAATCCTGCTGAATGATAGGGGATCAAATCCTTCTTTCCCTCATGAACATGCAGATCAGTCATCATTTGTTAGACGCATTTCTGCTGAATTTGTTGTTGTATTCTGTCTCTCAGTGTTACAGCGAACATTCCATTGTTAGACCGATCATTTCTGTGTGAGGGGCGAACATTCCATTGTTAGACCGATCATTTCTGTGTGAGGGGGGGAACATTCCATTGTTAGACCGATCATTTCTGTGTGAGGGGGGGAACATTCCATTGTTAGACCGATCATTTCTGTGTGAGGGGCGAACGTTCAGCATCAGCCGGGGAGCAAATACACATTTCCTGCACTGTATATAGACACACACTATGTGTTTTTGATGCATTTCAGTGCGTTTTTTATGCATTCGTTTATTTTCCCCCCTCTTTTTATCCATTTAAATAGGGACATGTGCGTTTTGGTGCGTTTTAATACAGTTCTGTGCAGAAAAAAAACCGCAGCCTGTTCTACTTTTCTTTCTGCATCCGGAACGCACTGGAACTGCGAGCGCCGATGCAAACTATGACACTGACAACCATATCACCGACTTTCTGTGCGTTTTGGATGCAGAAAAAAAAAAAGCAAATGAAACGCGTGTGAACTGGCCCTTAAAGATGAACGCAATCACCCAGAAAAGTGCAAAATGCGGATTGGCCTGACACCACTTGAAGCTCGTCTCTCACGCGGGAGGTCGCAGTCATTCTTGTTGGTTGGCGTAAATCTCATTGTGATTGGTATCCTGCAGGGGGCCCTACTGAGCTCCTCCTCCTCACAGCGCACTCTGGGATGGACAAGCAGTTGAAGGCGGCTACCTGTGTGTCTTCAGGAGGTTCCATCTCTCCTCTGCAGGTGAATAAACCTCGGCCTGTGAACGGAACACACACAGGATTCAGCAGAGTCACAAAACAAGAGGGGGCTCATCTACTAAACCTGGAGAGACCAGAATCTGGTGCAGCTCTGCATGGGAGCCAATCAGCTTCCAGGTTTTTTTTGTCCAAGCTTCATTGAACAATCTGAAGTTAGAAGCTGATTGGCTCCCACCAGATTCTCAGTGCCCCAGTTATAGTGAATCCCCCCCCCCACCACCCCCATGTGTGACGGACAGACGTACTTCCTGCAGAAGTCTTTCACCACATTGAGAAGTTGCAGCTGAAGCTCAGGATGGATCTGCAGCCACTCCTGCACCATGTCTGGGTGTCGGGGGTCTCCCTCTAGGAAGATGGTCCTGAAAATGTAGAAAATTTGGGTCCTATGCAGCCCTGATAAAGGAATTACAAGGCAAGTATACAGTCATGGACAAAAATAATGCCCCCCCCCCCTCATTTCTGTCAGATAACTGACCACTACACCCAGATAATTGCTGCAATGACAAATGTTTCAGCATTCTCATGTTTACATCTTCTGTTTGTATCGGTGACACAAAAAGGTGGAGAAACAAAAATCCAAATCTGACACATTCCACGCAGAACCCCAAAAATGAACTGGACAAAATTATTGGCACCTTCAATGTAATATTCAGTGGCGCACCCCTTGGAAAAAATACCTGAAATCAATGGCTTCCTGGAACCATCAATGGGCTTCTTCCACCTCTCTACTGGAAGTTTGGATCGCTCTTCTTCCACCAACTGTTCCAGGTCTCAGATTGGAAGGGTTACTTTCCCCAACTGTTCCAGGTCTCTCAGATTGGAAGGGTTCCTTTCCCCAACTGCTCCAGGTCTCCCAGATTGGAAGGGTTCCTTTCCCCAACTGCTCCAGGTCTCCCAGATTGGAAGGGTTCCTTTCCCCAACTGCTCCAGGTCTCCCAGATTGGAAGGGTTCCTTTCCCCAACTGCTCCAGGTCTCCCAGATTGGAAGGGTTCCTTTCCCCAACTGCTCCAGGTCTCCCAGATTGGAAGGGTTCCTTTCCCCAACTGCTCCAGGTCTCCCAGATTGGAAGGGTTCCTTTCCCCAACTGCTCCAGGTCTCAGATTGGAAGGGTTCCTTTCCCCAACTGCCCCAGGTCTCTCAGATTGGAAGGGTTCCTTTCCCCAACTGCTCCAGGTCTCAGATTGGAAGGGTTCCTTTCCCCAACTGCTCCAGGTCTCAGATTGGAAGGGTTCCTTTCCCCAACTGCTCCAGGTCTCAGATTGGAAGGGTTCCTTTTCCCAACTGCTCCAGGTCTCTCAGATTGGAAGGGTTCCTTTTCCAACTGCTCCAGGTCTCTCAGATTGGAAGGGTTCCTTTCCCCAACTACTCCAGGTCTCTCAGATTGGAAGGGTTCCTTTCCCCAACTACTCCAGGTCTCCCAGATTGGAAGGGTTCCTTTCCCCAACTGCTTCAGGTCTCTCCACAGGAGCTCTATGGGATGGAGATCTGGACTCGTTGCTGGCCAGTTCAGTCCTCTCCAGCGCTTTGTCTGAAACCATTTCTGGGGGCTTTGTGACGTGTGCTTTGGGTCATTGTCCTGCTGGAAGACCCATGACCTCTGACGGAGACCCAACATTCTGACACCGGGCCCTACATTGCACTCGAGTTCTTTGGCGTCATCAGATTTCATAATGCCATGCACACGGTCAAGACATCCATCTGAAGCAGCAAAGCACCCCAAAACATCAGTGACCCCCCACCATGTGTGACTGGAGGGACTGGATTCTTTTCTTTAAAAGGCCTCATTGCTTTTTCTGAAAACAGTAGAATGATGGGCTTTACCAAAAAACTGGAATTTGGTTTCGTCTGTCCGCAGCACATTCTCCCAGAAGGATTTTGGCTTCCTCAGGTAAGTTTTGGCAAACTCCAATCTGGCTTCCAATATATTTCTGTGTCAGCAGTGGGGTCCTCCTGGGTCTCCTACCATATTTCTGTGTCAGCAGTGGGGTCCTCCTGGGTCTCCTACCATATTTCTGTGTCAGCAGTGGGGTCCTCCTGGGTCTCCTCCCATATTTCTGTGTCAGCAGTGGGGTCCTCCTGGGTCTCCTACCATATTTCTGTGTCAGCAGTGGGGTCCTCCTGGGTCTCCTCCCATATTTCTGTGTCAGCAGTGGGGTCCTCCTGGGTCTCCCACCATATTTCTGTGTCAGCAGTGGGGTCCTCCTGGGTCTCCCACCATATTTCTGTCAGCAGTGGGGTCCTCCTGGGTCTCCCACCATATTTCTGTGTCAGCGGTGGGGTCCTCCTGGGTCTCCCACCATATTTCTGTCAGCAGTGGGGTCCTCCTGGGTCTCCCACCATATTTCTGTGTCAGCAGTGGGGTCCTCCTGGGTCTCCCACCATATTTCTGTGTCAGCGGTGGGGTCCTCCTGGGTCTCCTACCATAGCGTCCATTTTCATTCAGATGGGACGTATAGTGGGAGCGGACACAGTTGTACCCGGTGCCTGAAGGTCAGCTGGGATTTGTCTGGAAGTTGATCTTTAGCCACCATTCCAACAATCCTTTGTTGCAATCTTTGATGAATTTTTCTCTTTCGTCCACATCCAGGGAGATTAGCTACAGCGCCATGGGCTGGAAACCTCCTGACAATGTTGCGCACAGTGGACACCAGAACGTGAAGCTCTCTGGAGATGGACTTGTAACCTTGAGATGGTCCGTGCTTTTCCACCATTTTTCTTCTCCAATCCTCAGACAATTCTTTGCTGCTCTCTCTTCTCCATGCCTCCATATGGCACACAACAGAAAGGTGGAGGTCATGTGTCACCATTGTCCCCGGTTGTCGGTGTGATTTCTATGTTGTCATCACCTGGTCATGGATACGGGGAGTTGTCATTAACAAATTACAGGAGTGTCACACACTTGGAATGCAATTATTTCTTACAATTTTGCGAGGGTGCCAATAACTTTGTCTGGTCCATTTTCGGGGTTTTGTGTGGAATGTGTCAGATTCGGCTTTTTGTTTCTCCACTTTTTTGTGTCGCCAATACAAACCAAAGAAATAAACACGAGAATGCCGAAACATTTGTCATCGCAGCAATTTTCTGGGTGAAGCGTTGCGATATCTGACAGAAAGGCGGGGGGGGGGGGGGGGGGGGTGACACAAGATTTCACCTACCCTCCAGGTTTTAGCAGGAGAGGTGCAAGGCGCAGAATAGCCTTCATCACATCCATTCCATCGGGGCCCCCATCTAATGCTGTGTGGTCCTCATACCTGGAGAACAAGAAGATGCAGTTATCCAATCAGGTGTCTGGGAATGTTTTCAGCCAACCAGATTACGGGGTATCTAGTGTAAGTTAAACAAAAAAAAAATCTCTCTGTGGGGAGCGGCGCTGGAGCAGGAAGTGTGGGGAGCGGCGCTGGAGCAGGAAGTGTGGAGAGCGGCGCTGGAGCAGGAAGTGTGGGGAGCGGCGCTGGAGCAGGAAGTGTGGGGAGCGGCGCTGGAGCAGGAAGTATGGAGAGCGGTACTGGAGCAGGAAGTATGGGGCGCGGTGCTGGAGCCACTGAAGTGGTGACAGGAGCCAGGTACGTGTTTAGAGATGGGGAGGGGAGGGCGGATAGTGGGGTCCAGATCTCATCACCCTTTCTTGCAGTAATGGAGGATCCCAATACTGATGCTGAAATTCCCATAATTCCGCTCCTCAACACCGACATTGCGAAATTCAATCTGAGCATTTAGGCTTGAATGACCCCCCCCCCCCAAATCATGAATGGGTCAGACCTTGATGGGGAGGACGATCTCCAAAATGGTAAAATGCTCTCTTGAGTAATCAGACCGTCCAGCAGTGTTTGATTTACTAGCAGTAGATACAATCAGATGGATGGACAGAAAAAGGCGCCTCACCTTAAGATCTCTGGGTCCAAAGTAGACAGGTCCTCTGTAAATATGTAGGGAGGGTTACTGACCACAGCGTCCACAGGGCCCAAGGCGAGGAGGTGCTCTGCGGGGTCTGTGTTAGAGAGGGAGGTGAGACTGAGGAGGTGAAGGAAAGGATGGTGGATGCAGAAGAAGGTTGGAAGAGGCAGAGGAAGGGTTATTGGAGGCGGAGGAAGGGTTACTGGAGGCGGAGGAAGGGTTATTGGAGGCGGAGGAAGGAGTTCTGGAGGCAGATAGGTTGCTGGAGGTGGAAGAAGGGTTACTGGAAAAGGTTGAAGGATTGTTGCAAGAAGAGGAAGGGTTGCCGAGGGCGGACGAAGGGTTGCCGAGGGCGGACGAAGGGTTGCCGAGGGCGGACGAAGGGTTGCCGAGGGCGGACGAAGGGTTGCCGAGGGCGGACGAAGGGTTGCCGAGGGCGGACGAAGGGTTGCCGAGGGCGGACGAAGGGTTGCCGAGGGCGGACGAAGGGTTGCCGAGGGCGGACGAAGGGTTGCCGAGGGCGGAAGAAGGGTTGCCGAGGGCAGAGGAAGTGTTGCCGAGGCAACCCTTCCTCCGCCTCTAGCAACCCTTCCTCCACCCTCAGCAACCCTTCTGCCAAGGGCAGAGGAAGGGTTGCCGAGGGCGGAGGAAGAGTTGCCGAGGGCGGAAGGAGGTTTGCCGAGGGCGGAGGAAGGGTTGCCGAGGGTGGAGGAAGGGTTGCCGAGGGCGGAGGAAGGGTTGCCGAGGAAGGGTTGCCGAGGAAGGGTTGCCGCGGGAGGAGGAAGGGTTGTCGAGGTCGGAGGAAGGAGGGTTGCTGAGGGCGGAGGAAGGGTTGGCGAGGGCGGAGGAAGGGTTGCGGAGGAAGGGTTGGCGAGGGCGGAGGAAGGGTTGCCGAGGGCGGAGGAAGGGTTGCCGAGGGCGGAGGAAGGGTTGCCGAGGGCGGAGGAAGGGTTGCCGAGGAAGGGTTGCCGAGGGCGGAGGAAGGGTTGCCGAGGGCGGAGGAAGGGTTGCCGAGGGCGGAGGAAGGGTTGCCGAGGGCGGAGGAAGGGTTGCCGAGGGCAGAGGAAGGGTTGCTGGAAACACTTTGCCAGAACAGAAGGTCTAACCTGACAATACGTCGTGCTGGAGAATCTGGATTCGGTGTTGTAGATTGAGTCTGCAGAACAAAAACACAGAGCGGTGTCACTGGACATCACCACGTATCCCCAATCATTCCATCTATGTATCCATTGTCATCAATGCTTCATATCTCTTCTATACAAAAATAAATGATTTCCTTAGAGGCAGAGCACCGGGATCAGTTAAAGAGAATCTACCCAGCCAATGAGGTGGGTCCGGAGGGGAAAGATTGAGCTTTTATTCTGCACAATCTTTTTGGCTAACCCTCAGTGCTCGGAGAATCCTTACCCATTTATTAAACAGGTATTTTTGTGTGCTGAATCTGAAGTAGTGGGAGCCCCGCCTACATGATGGGGATGATGGGCCCCCTAGAGGATGTGTAATTGACAGGTTGGGCTCACAGGAAATGGGCCAAATGACAGGGTGTCCTTCCTCCCTAATATATATATATGGGATCCATAAGGAAAAAAAAAAACCTTTAAGTTGGAGTTCTACTTTAATTTGGGTTGGGGGAGGTGGCTGAATCTGAGGTGTTGGTAATTAAAGGGATAAATCCAACAAAATCGAAATCCTTGTCTGAAATGTCAGCTCATTGATTGGTATCCTAAGTCACTTACCCCTCGGCGTTGTCTCGGGTGAGGTTCACAGCTGCCTCGGTTTTATCTATGGCCAGGACACGAGCCTGAGGAGCAAACAACACGAGCAACATTGTTATAAGGCAGTAAATATGATGTCACACATCCAGGCCCCCACTTCCTATCCTTTACATGTGCTTCTCTTGGACCGATGTCAGTGAGAGGAACGGTGCCCCATCGCTGGTGTCAGTGAGAGGAACGGTGACCCATCGCTGGTGTCAGTGAGAGGAACGGTGACCCATCGCTGGTGTCAGTGAGAGGAACGGTGACCCATCGCTGGTGTCAGTGAGAGGAACGGTGACCCATCGCTGGTGTCAGCGGGTGGAACGGTGACCCATCGCTGGTGTCAGCGGGTGGAACGGTGACCCATCGCTGGTGTCAGCGGGTGGAACGGTGACCCATCGCTGGTGTCAGCGGGTGGAACGGTGACCCATCGCTGGTGTCAGCGGGTGGAACGGTGACCCATCGCTGGTGTCAGCGGGTGGAACGGTGACCCATCGCTGGTGTCAGCGGGTGGAACGGTGACCCATCGCTGGTGTCAGCGGGAGGAACGGTGACCCATCGCTGGTGTCAGCGGGAGGAACGGTGACCCATCGCTGGTGTCAGCGGGAGGAACGGTGACCCATCGCTGGTGTCAGCGGGAGGAACGGTGACCCATCGCTGGTGTCAGCGGGAGGAACGGTGACCCATCGCTGGTGTCAGCGGGAGGAACGGTGACCCATCGCTGGTGTCAGCGGGAGGAACGGTGACCCATCGCTGGTGTCAGCGGGAGGAACGGTGACCCATCGCTGGTGTCAGCGGGAGGAACGGTGACCCATCGCTGGTGTCAGCGGGAGGAACGGTGACCCATCGCTGGTGTCAGCGGGAGGAACGGTGACCCATCGCTGGTGTCAGCGGGAGGAACGGTGACCCATCGCTGGTGTCAGCGGGAGGAACGGTGACCCATCGCTGGTGTCAGCGGGAGGAACGGTGACCCATCGCTGGTGTCAGCGGGAGGAACGGTGACCCATCGCTGGTGTCAGCGGGAGGAACGGTGACCCATCGCTGGTGTCAGCGGGAGGAACGGTGACCCATCGCTGGTGTCAGCGGGAGGAACGGTGACCCATCGCTGGTGTCAGCGGGAGGAACGGTGACCCATCGCTGGTGTCAGCGGGAGGAACGGTGACCCATCGCTGGTGACAGCGGGAGGAACGGTGACCCATCGCTGGTGACAGCGGGAGGAACGGTGACCCATCGCTGGTGTCAGCGGGAGGAACGGTGACCCATCGCTGGTGTCAGCGGGAGGAACGGTGACCCATCGCTGGTGTCAGCGGGAGGAACGGTGACCCATCGCTGGTGTCAGCGGGAGGAACGGTGACCCATCGCTGGTGTCAGCGGGAGGAACGGTGACCCATCGCTGGTGTCAGCGGGAGGAACGGTGACCCATCGCTGGTGTCAGCGGGAGGAACGGTGACCCATCGCTGGTGTCAGCGGGAGGAACGGTGACCCATCGCTGGTGTCAGCGGGAGGAACGGTGACCCATCGCTGGTGTCAGCGGGAGGAACGGTGACCCATCGCTGGTGTCAGCGGGAGGAACGGTGACCCATCGCTGGTGTCAGCGGGAGGAACGGTGACCCATCGCTGGTGTCAGCGGGAGGAACGGTGACCCATCGCTGGTGTCAGCGGGAGGAACGGTGACCCATCCTTGGTGTCAGCGGGAGGAACGGTGCCCCATCATTGGTGTCAGTGGGGGGAACGGTGCCCCATCATTGGTGTCAGCGGGGGGAACGGTGCCCCATCATTGGTGTCAGCGGGAGGAACGGTGTCCCATCATTGGTGTCAGCGGGAGGAATGGTGCCCCATCATTGGTGTCAGTGGCAGGAATAGTGCCCCATCATTGGTGTCAGTGAGAGGAATAGTGCCCCATCATTGGTGTCAGTGAGAGGAATAGTGCCCCATCATTGGTATCAGTGGGAGGAATAGTGCCCCATCATTGGTGTCAGTGGGAGGAATAGTGCCCCATCATTGGTGTCAGTGGGGAGAATAGTGCCCCATCATTGGTATCAGTGGGGAGAATAGTGCCCCATCATTGGTGTCAGTGGGAGGAATAGTGCCCCATCATTGGTATCAGTGGGGGAATAGTGCCCCATCATTGGTGTCAGTGGGAGGAATAGTGCCCCATCATTGGTATCAGTGGGAGGAATAGTGCCCCATCATTGGTGTCAGTGGGAGGAATAGTGCCCCATCATTGGTGTCAGTGGGAGGAATAGTGCCCCATCATTGGTGTCAGTGGGAGGAATAGTGTCCCATCATTGGTATCAGTGGGAGGAATAGTGCCCCATCATTGGTGTCAGTGGGAGGAATAGTGCCCCATCATTGGTGTCAGTGGGAGGAATAGTGCCCCAAGGGCCAGATAAAAACAAACAAAAGGCCACATCCAGCCCCTGGATTGCAGCTGAAAGATCACTGTTATAGAGGGAAGGGATGAGAGTGTTCTTTAGTCATGTCCTAGGTTGACAACATTGCTTCACAGATACAGTAGGGTGAGTGTTGTCACTGTAGGACAGGAAGTGTGTTAGCAGCAGGATCACCAGATGAACATAAAAGAGATAAATTTAAGTAAACATATTCTGCCACCATAGTACTGGTAATCTGTAATTGATAGAGATATATATATATATATATATATATATATATATATATCTCTATCTACACACAAACAAACACACATACATACAAACATATATATATATATATAAATACACACACACACATACATACATACACACGTATACATACATACATACACACGTATACATACATACATACATACACACGTATACATACATACATACACACGTATACATACATACATACACACGTATACATACATACATACATACACACGTATACATACATACATACATACACACGTATACATACATACATACACACGTATACATACATACATACACACGTATACATACATACATACACACGTATACATACATACATACACACATACATACACACGTATACATACATACATACATACATACACACACACGTATACATACACACGTATACATACATACATATACACATGTATACATACATATACACGTATACATACATATACACACACACGTATACATACATACATACATATACATACATACTCACACACAAACACATATATACACACACACACACACACGTATACATACATACATATACATACATACATACATACACACGTATACATACATACATATACATACATACATACACACACACGTATACATACATACACACGTATACATACATACATACACACGTATACATACATACATATACACATACACACACAACACATATTACTATTGCTTCTTCCTGGGTTTGGATACACATGTACACAATGTTCTACATTACCTGAGGAATGTTCTGCAGCAAAGCCAAGGACACGGCTCCAGAACCGCAGCCCACCTCAAGGATTCTGGGCTCAGGTGCCCGCCTCAACCCTGGGCAATCCGCCAGAACCAGCCCAACCAGTTCCTTGGAATTTAAAAAAAAAAAACAATTACCTAAAAGTGTAATCTGCTTACATACTGCCTTCTCTAGTCATCCCCCCCCCCCTCCACCACCATCAACACTCTAATGACATTTGTTTTTAAATAAAACCTTTCCATTTTCATTACATACCTGATTTTAGACTCAGTGATGTCATCACTGGGTCTCTGTGCTTTTCTATGCAATGCAGGCAGATCATGGCTGGTGGAAGGTGCCGGCAGGGTGCTGTACACAGCTTCCTGAAAATATCACAGCCTCTCAGGAGCGCTCAGCCTTGACTTTACAAGTGAGAACCACTTGTACATAAACATGATGAGAGCTATATATCCTGGCCCTGGTATATGCAGGGCAGACAGAGGGGCCCCAGAGAGGAGAATTCGGTTTTTGTATTTATAATACACAGGGAGAAGCAGCGAGCGTTACGTGTTCTGTGACATTAGCACACAGCGTGCTCTATAAAAACGCCGCGTTGCGTAATTAATATTGTGCGTGAGCTGAAATGCCTCCGCCAATAAGACGATGACCAGGAAACAACCAGCCGCCTGAGTGGATGAATAATCTCCTGGCATCGCCTGTACAATGTCAGCGCCGTGCAGCCATGTCAGGCTCCTGCAGACTGTCAGTACAACTGTCCGCCTGTCCCTCCGGTGCGGGCAGATAGTTACTGAGGAAGATCAATGAACTACAAGAGTGCTCAGCAGCGCCCCCACAGTTCACTGAGAACTACAGCTGTCTGCCGCGGGTGACAGGCGGTAATTATAGTTCATTCCTTCACAGATTCCTGTGATTGAATGATATGGCTGTGTGGGTGGAGCCCCGAACGGCCTTGCTCTTTTTGAGTTTTGACAATGGGTGCAGGGAGAGGATCCCCCCCCCCCCCCCCCGCCTGTTGTCACAATGAGAGATCAGGTCAGGCTGTGGGCAGGAGCTTTAGTAACTTCTTACTAACGGTGAACAAATCCTTTAAGCCTTGGCATGTTGGGTATCTATGTACTCGCTGAAACATCAGCTTTTATATTTTACCAGAAAAGATGAGTAATATATTGTGTTTGTGTTCCCTAAAATGAACCTTCGTGCAGGAAAGAAAGAAAGAACAAAAGAGAAAGGGAGAGAGAGAGGGGGGGGGGGGAGAAGGAGAGGGAGAGAGAGAGGGGGGGGGGAAGGAGGGAGAGAGAGAGGGGGGGAGGAGGGAGAGAGGGGGGGGAGAAGGAGGGAGAGAGAGAGGGGGGGGGAGAGGGGGGGGGAGAGAAAGAGAGGGAGAGAGAGGGGGGGGAGAGAGAGAGGGGGGAGAGAGAGAGAGTGGGGGGGGGAGAAAGAGAGGGAGAGAGAGAGGGGGGGAAGGAGAGGGAGAGAGAGAGGGGGGGGGGAAGGAGGGAGAGAGAGAGGGGGGGGGAGAGAAAGAGAGGGAGAGAGAGGGGGGAGAGAGAGAGAGTGGGGGGGAGAAAGAGAGAGTGAGAGAGAGAGTGGGGGGAGAGGGGGGAGAGAGAAAGAGAGGGGAGGGTGAGAGAGGGGGAAGGGGAGAGAGGGTGAGAGGGGGAGGGGGGAGAGGGGAGGGGGAGAGGGGGAAAGAGAGGGGGAGGGGGAAAGAGAGGGGGAGGGGGAAAGAGAGGGGGAGGGGGAAAGAGAGGGGGAGGGGGAAAGAGAGGGGGAGGGGGAAAGAGAGGGGGAGGGGGAAAGAGAAAGAGAGGGGGAGGGGGAGAGAGAAAGAGAGGGGGAGGGGGAGAGAGAAAGAGAGGGGGAGAAAGAGGGGGAGGGAGGGGGAGAAAGAGAGGGGGAGGGAGGGGGAGAAAGAGAGGGGGAGGGAGGGGGAGAAAGAGAGGGGGAGGGAGGGGGAGAAAGAGAGGGGGAGGGAGAGGGAGAAAGAGAGGGAGAGGGAGAAAGAGAGGGGGAGGGAGAAAGAGAGGGGGAGGGAGAAAGAGAGGGGGAGGGAGAAAGAGAGGGGGAGGGGGAGAGAGAAAGAGAGGGAGGGAGAGGGGGAGGGAGAGGGGGAGGGAGAGAGGGGGGAGGGGGAGAATGAGAGAGAGGGGAGAGGGAGAGAATGAGAGAGGGGGGGGGAATGAGAGAGAGGGGGAGGGGGGAGTTAATGAGAGGGAGAGAGGGTGGGGGTGCGTCGCGATCGGGGTGCGCGCGGGGTTTGCGAGGGGGTGGCTAGTAGAGAGGGGGGGGGTGAGTGGGGGGGGCGCGCGCGTGTGGGGTCTCTTCGGTGTTTGGCTCTTTGTTTGGCTCTCTCGCGGGTTTGTGGTGTGTGTGTTCGTGCGCTCTGTTGGGCGGGTCGCGCGGGGGCGTGTGGCGCCGCGCGGGGTCTGGCGCGCGGGTTGGGCTCGCGTGTGGCTGGCTCTCGTTGGGTGAGTGTTGTGCGTTGTTGCGGTCTCTCTTTGTCTTTGTGTTGCTTCTCGCGGTGCTTTGTCTGTCTCTCTGCGGTTTTGTGCGTGTCGCCGTTCTTGGCTCTCTCTCTTTGTCTCTCTGTGTCTTTCGTCTCTCTCTCTTTCTGTCTCCCCCCGCTCTTTTTCGTTCTCCCTCTCTTTTCTTTCTTCCCTCTCTTTTTTCTTTCGCTCTCCCGCTCTTTCTTTCTCTTTTTCTTGCTCTCTTTTCTTGTCCATCTCGCTCGTTCTTTTGTCTACCATCTCTTGCTCGCTCGGTTCTCTTGCTCTCTCCTCTTTTCTTCCTCTCTCTTTTTTTTTTCTCTCGCTCGTTGGTTCTCTCTCTGTTTTGTTTTTCTCGTCTGCTCTTTTTGCTTCTCTCTTGTTTCGCTCTCTCTTGTTCTCTCTCTCTCTTTTTTCTCTTTTCTCTCTGTGTTTCGCTCTTGTTTTCTCTTCTGTTTGTTGCTCTCGCGTCTGTTTTTCTTTTCTCTCTGTTTTTTGTCTCTCGCTGTTTTTCTCTCTTTTTTCTTTTTTCTCTCTCTGTTCTTCTCTCTTTTCTGTTGCTCTCTTGTTCTTTCGTCTCTTGTTTCTTGTTTCTTCTCTCTTTTTTGGTCTTCTCTCTTTGTTCTTCTCTTTTTCGGTCTTCTGCTTGTTTTTTCTTTCTCTCTCTCTTTTTCTTTCTCCCTCGCTCTTTCTCTCTCTCTTTTTTTCGCTTGGTTCTCTCTCCCTCTCTGTTTCCTTTCTCTCTTTGTGTGTCGTTTATCGCTTTTCTTTTTTCTCTTTCTTTTTTCGTCCTCCC